>NW_017307921.1:216619-230742 GCF_000935625.1 Nanorana parkeri | reverse complement strand
CATTCGAGCTATAAAGACAAAATGCAATGGGCAGCATGAGTACACAAGTAGGGAAATAATGTGTCATTGTTGGTGTGGCTAAATTATGGTAACAGTGGAAGGAACTCAAAGGGGTATGGTTAAATATAATCTAAGCCTACTCTTGAGAGTGCATGATGCACAAAGTACAGGGGTCAGGAGTCCATAACCCACAGAATGCAGAGGTCAAGAGTGTGTAATGCAGAGAGAGCTGGAGTCAGGAGTGTGTATTACAGGAGCCACGAGTAAGTTACGCAGAGGTAATGCAGGGGTCAAGAGTATGTAATGCAGAAAGCGCAGGGATCACTAGTAAATATTGCATCAAGTGCAGGGGTAAAGAGAGCATAAGGCACAGAATGCAGGGATCAGGAGTGCATAACATACAGACTGCAGAGATCAGGGGTAAGTAACACACAGATTACAGGAGTCATGGATGCATAATACACAGAGTGCAGAGATCAACAGTGCATAACTCACAGAGTACAGGGATTAGGTGTGTGCAAGGCACAGAGTGCAGGGGTCCAGAGAGCATAAAGCGTAGAGTGCAGGGGTAAAGAGTATGTAACACACAGAGTGCAGGAGTCAATAGTAAGTAATACAAAGAGTGTAGAGGTCGGGTATATGTAACGCAGAGAGTGCAGGGGTCAGGTGTAACACAGAGAGTCCAGGGGTCAGAAGTAAGTAATGCACAGCTTGCAGAAGTAAGTAATGTACAGATTGTTAGAGGTTATGAGCAAGTAATAAATGGTATCTATAGGTTTAGCACAAAGCATGCACTTGCACTTTGCCACCCATGAAACCTTTGCTGCCCCTGGTAGCAAGATCCTGCTAGCTTACGCACTATTGACAATAAATGTTCACATTTTTACTGCTTTTCATTGCTGCAGAGATGAGCTCCCAGAGTTGTTTGTAGCAACCAATTAATTTACAACTTTTCTTTTTTCATAGTTTAGGTTAGTAAGTAAAGTCCTGCATGTGATTACTCATATGGTTCCTTGGACCAGAGTCAGAGAAAAAACACAGAAGAGGAAAGCTGACCCACAGCCCAAGAATAATTTGTACCCCTTTGCTGGGTACAGTCCCAGTTTTGAGGGGCCAGCTCATGGCAAACAAACATCTCCCACTAAATCCCTGACAGTTGTATCCACATTGCGATGCACAACCACCAACCCAGTAAGGCTCTACTGGACTCTGTGGTCAATTACGGATGTGTGGCAATGTGTATAGATTTCAAATGAATACACAGCAGCATTAATTATACGTTTTTTTTTGTATAACTGCCTAGAGTTCAGGTTTCAGATATAATCTAGTTCTTTCATTTAGAATAGTTTCTTCTTTAACACAGGCATGCTGCTTTTTTGTATGGATGATTCATGCTTGGCTGTTTATCTATCATGTTGTTTTACTGCTTCGATGTGCTGCTATAGCTTGCTGTTAAGGTTCAAATACAATAGAAAGCAAACTGTAACAAAGTAAAAGCAAGTGCTACAGCAAGACTTATGTCCTATGTTTAGGACATAAATGAGTTAAAGAAACTCCAGTGGCTAATTATCACCATGGTTACTACTAACATAATTGTAAGCATAAATAAAATGATGTAGTATTTAAAACTAACTTCCATAACAAAAATTTATATAGTGACTTTCAAAAGTATTCACCCCCTTAGCATTTTTCCTATTTTGTTTAATTACCACCTAAAATTAAAATTGTTTTTTTTTTGGGTTGTATCATTTGATTTACACAATGTGACTACCACTTTGAAGATGCAAAATATTTTTTACTGTGATACAAACAAGACAAAAAACAGAAAACTTGAACGAGTATGACCCTTTACCCCCCCCCCCCCCCAAATCAAAATTTTTTGAAGCGACTTTTTCATTTGGTGTGCCCCTTCCCCCCCCCCCCCCCTAAATCAATACTTTGTAGAGCGACCTTTTGCAGCAATTACAGCTGCAGGTTTCTTGGGGTACATCTCTGTAAGCTTGGTACATCTAGCCACTGTGATTTTTGCCCATTCTTCAAGGCAAAACTGCTCCAGCCACTTTAAGTTGGATGGGTTTTGCTGGTGCACAGCAATCTTTATGCCACGGATTCTCAATTGGATTGAGGTCCGGGCTTTGACTAGGCCATTCCAAGACATATAAATGTTTCCCCTTAAAACAATCGAGTGTTGCTTTAGCACTATGCTTAGGGTCATTGTCCTGCTGGAAGGTGAAACTCTGTCCCAGTCTCAAACACACAAATCGGACATGTGACTGTTCTCTGTCCAATCAGATTTTTTGGGGGCTGTTGGGGGTTGCCTTACAGGCAAGATTTCCCGATCTATACCAGCTGTTAGAGTGACGGCAAGAGCTGCAAATGCGGCTTCGCTCTCACTGTCGGACACCCGATTCCTGAAAAAGGTTAACTCTTTCATTATTGGATGCCTCTATACTAAGGTATCCATTAATGAATGGTAACCGCCGATTCTCAGCGGTTACCAGCATTGCAGAGCCGCAAATAACTGGTCACGTACAGTGTATGTGGCCAGTCATTTGATCACTTTGTGGCGGGACGTACAGTGTAGTCTCCCGTCACTAAAGGGTTAATGGATGCAATAAAATTGGACTTTATATTTATAAGATATTTCCTCACCTGGACTTGCTGTTCATTTACATGGAGAAGTTGTATGCATTGATGTAGAACACAAATCATGCAATCCAAAGTGGTCAAGATACATGTGCAGTGCAAGCTGTCTGTTTTCCTTTACACTTTAGAAGGGTGTGCCCACATTTATTGGCCTGAAATGATAGGCCGAGAACATGTTTCACATAAGCACTTCACCATGACTGATTTTAATGTCTATATTTTCATGTCATACTTGTCTGCACCTTTGCATTCGCTTCCCTTTGACATTGCCCAGAATGCCAAAACATGTATCAGCACAAGTGACGTCTGTCTGTAGCGTATTGATGCATAAAAATATCTAATTTAATGCTGCTATTTTTTTTTTAAAAGGGAGAAGAAATGGAACATTCTGTAGAAAATCATTGAAAATAAACAAACGTTTCACTGCCACAGAAAACCTGCAATCAACCAAGTGTATTCACAGTTTGGATTTACATCAGACCAGAGTGTTCCTCCATTAACTCTATGTTTGATTTACAGCGAAACACTATCTAATCAATCAGTGAAAACCTTCTTTGCTAAAAAGGTCCCTCATTACTAAACATGCTGAAGTGAAAGAATGCCCAATCAATTTTTTAAAGAGAAAATGTGAAAGAATAACAGTGTAAAATACTGTTTTGTAGTCTTTTTATTCACAACAAGGAAACAGACTCAAAGCATCGTTTGAATTTGCATACATTGTGGCAAAAACAAATAAACCTCACATTGTTGCCATTGTCATTAAACTAATCGAAATTTGTTTCCCACTTCAGAATTAAAATGATTTTGCATTCCGATGATACCATCTTTAAAAGTATAGATGATAAGGTAAATGACGTTGAAAGAAAAATATTACAGAAAATTATCAGTTTGCTTTAACCCTATTGTGCAGAACGGTGAATGAAGCTTAGATGCGCACGCCAAATATAGCATTTGGTTACAAAACCAAAGTGATGTGGCGTCAGCACGCACACGTGCAGACAGCTGGGGGTGCTCGATTTTGCAGTGACTGAGCGTATTATTCTTAGTGCTAGATGAGCACTTGTTTGATAAGGACCGCATCAACTCAGTGGATCATAACATCAAGTTTGCGCTGGAAGATATGCAAAACAACAAACTGGCTTTTTTGGACTGTTTAGTAACAGTAGAAGATGGAAGGAGGCTGGAAAACCGAAAACCAACACACATGGAACCGTACCTGATATTTGACTCCCACCATCCTCTAGATCACAAACTGGGAGTCATCAGGACTCTACACCACCGGGGAGAGAAAATACCCACCAGCGTAGAGACCAAGACAAAGGAATTCAAACACCTCAGAGGGGCTCTAAAAACTTGTGGTCCTTTGCATAAGGGAAAGAAGAGGAAAGAACACCAAGATTACCAGTAAGGGGGAAAAGTATGACAAACAAATGAATATGGCCCTCCTATATATTTAGCTGGGGTGTCTGAGAAACTCACATTCCTGTCTGCTTAAACCCAGCAATATACTGAGGTAACAACTGGTTCACGCAAATGACCCAACTTCTAAACACAAGATGAACAACATTGTGTATGCAGTCCCGTGCAGTGAGGAGTGCTCAGAATTGTATGTCCATGAAACAAAACAGCAGTTACATCAGTGTATGGCACAGCATAGAAGAGCCAAACCCTCTGGTCAGGATTCAGCAGTGTACCTACATCTAAATGAAAAAGGTCACTCCTTTGTAGACAGTCAAGTACTAATCCTAGACAGGGAGGAGGACTGGTTTAAAAGATGTGTGGAAGAGGCCATTTATGTAAAAATGGGAAAGCCAAGCTTGAATAGAGGTAGGGAGGTGAGACATCCATTGTCTGCCATATACAATGCTGTTTTAACTCTCTGGATGGGTTAATAAAACCTGTCAGCTCCAATTTGTGCCCAAGTCATTATGAATTGAAAAAGCTAGTCGGATGACCAGTAAAACATCTTTAAAAATACAGCAAGTCCAGGTGCCTTGATTTATTTTTTACAGATACTTCCCTTTTGTTGTTTTACCGCTTTCTTTCTTATACGGTTTTTATAACAGCATAAGTCTGAAAACTACCTAACCTAATCCATTATACACTCAGCAATAAAATTCATTGCTCTATATCCCTTGTTCCCATGTGCTGCATCAATAACTTTGTACATATCATCCATGTTCTTTTGTTGAGAAAGATAACACATTTGTCAGGTGATTTATGTATCTTCTCTTTTTTTCTACTTTTGACAAGATTTCCAACTCTTATAATTTTCTGGCTGTATCTCAGTGGCACAAGAACAATGTCATCTTTCTTATTTTTCCTTCACTTATAGCACGTTTGACTTTTTGATGAACGTGGTTTGGCTTGTCCAAACCGTTTAGTTCTTCCTAGCTATTAGCCTTGTAATAAATTGATTCATTGCATGCTGCTTGCAGAAAAATCAAACCTTTCGCGAGGAGATCACTGAAATATGAATAATGAGCTATCTGCCATCCGGGCCATCATCAGATGTGAGAGCAGTTCTGTAATGTGACATTGCTAATCTAGGTATTGTAGCCTGAGCTCCTCGGAGGGTTCAGAAACTTGAAGACCAATGCATTTTCTGATTGAGATTTTCAACAAGGTTTCATTATGAAAGAATTTTCACTAGAGCAAGCCTGTCACACATATTTTATCGCTCAAACTGAATAAGAAGCGAGTATAGACAGTAGAAGAACCATGTGCAGGGTCTGTGATTGATTTCCTGTTAAACTAGCCCTTACTGTGGGAAGCTAGGGATGTTTATATATCACACAATGGCCATTGATAATATCTAAATTTAGAGTCCATCCCCATTGTGAATGTAGCTACCGCAAAGACATTTGCATTGCTATCTGTTGTGTACATGTTCAGCAGAACTGTTCCACTTTGCAAACTGACATTTTCATCTGGTATGTGGCAACACTTTTTACTATTTCACACAGGCTGTTTTCTACTACTAGAGGATGATCTGTTCCTAACAGCATGCCAGCAGTGGTTTTCAGACTATACTAAAATGGTGGCAGACATTTACTTTTATGGGATGGCTACAGAAAAGTAAGATGCATGCGCCAGTCTGTGGATTATGTGGCACCAGAGGGAGGAAGGTTCTGCAAGTGAGTCTGGAAAGAAGGAGATCGGTGACAGAAGTATATGAAAAATAAGGTATCTGAGAGAAAAATCAGGGAGACATCCTGTGAATTCTATAAAAATTAAAACTATATGGCTTTAAATTACATTGAAGCACTCTATACTGTCTACAATCTAATCATCCCATAGTTCTGAAATTTCTGGCTCCAGTGATCCACCTACATATCTTAAAATTGTTGAAAGAGATTAGAGAAAAGGAAGTTTTGTTAGAAGAGAAGAATCAGGAGTTACCGACCAGCTTCAAAGAAAGAAAATGTTCTCATCTTTCCTGCCTAAGTGGGAGAGATATTTCATGAGGGACATGAAGTGGTTCAGGCTGTGGAGAGGTTGGACAATTTAGAGCATAATGCCCAAAGAAGAGACAATTCCCAGATACAGTAGAGAAAATCATGAACGTTGTTAAGTAAATGCAGCACCAGGAGCTAACAGGAAACTCCAGGTGGGCTCCTGAGTCAGGTTGGAAAAACCCTGCTCTACACATCTAGTTTAGATTGGATCTCTCTGACACTGTCAAGGACTTTCTTGTGCATTACCCAGCAGAGAGTGCATTTCCATTTGCGTGAAAGAAAAATGGAATGCTTTTCCACCCTTCCTTCTATTCCCTCCCCAGTTATGTCTCCAACTCCACCACCTTCAGAATCTGAGGAGCGCATGTAACTAGGAGCCACACATCTCTATTAGGAGAAAAAGCAGTGCATGCTTACCCTAGGTTTGTGTCAGGATTTGGATCTGAACCCAGGGCCTCTGTTGCACTACCTGCTGTGCCACCTTGAAACCTTGCATAGCTCCTTGCCTGCTCTCATGTGTAATCCTTAGTTAAACCTAGTTTCTGCTGAACTTCTTGCTTCTCGAACCTCCTATTTAAGCCATGCCTCTGCACTTCCTGTTTGCCAGATTATTGTGCTCCTGCCAATATCTTGCTTCCTGCTCCTTCTGTGATACAATCCTCTCATACTGCTATGTACCGACCTTTGGCTGCTGATTCACCGACTACTCTCACAGTCTTCTGCTTCATATCTGATACCTTTTTTTTTTAAATGATGCGTTTATTAGCATATATTCAAACAAACATTTGGGTACATATCATTGGCAGATCAGTACATCATAAACATTACTGCGCCTGCAGGCGAACAAAGCCATGCAGACCACACGGTAACAAACAAGAATACAATAATACAATTCAGGGTCATAGTAACAGATGGATATATGGACTACCTTAAGCTGCGGTTGGCAAGCATGGGCAACTCTCGTATTATATCACCTGTCCCCCGAAGGACAGGGTCTGTCGGTTTGCACCCCCATGGAATACCCATGCCCACCAACCGTTCTCCGGCTCAGATCATGTGTACTGTCTTATAAGGAGTCCTTTGACACAACCAATTCCCCAATGACCCTGTATTCAAGGTCCTGGATCGTACCAATAACATAAAATATACTTAAACTTTTGAGTTCAATTCGTAACTGTGCATTGCGTGGGATGTACCCACCCCTCTCACTCTGGGGTCATGTCAGAGCCGTGTTGGTTGCTACGTACACCTTTCATGGGAGAGATTGGGTGGGCTCCCACTTTGTGGCGGAACCTTCCAGGCCGTATGAGTCCCATGATAGTAAAGAGAAGCTAGAAAGGGGCAGGAGGGGAAGAAGGGAGCGCAGGGATACAAAGGCATGGTGACCGGTTGTGGGGTGGCCGATCTCCTCATGCCCAGGCCCCTGGCAGTTTCACTTGGTCGCCATGTTGGACTCTGACCTTGTCGCGGCTTCCGCTCCTGCACGGGCGAATAAGTCTAAGAGATCCGTCTGACGGGGTCCCCTACCCGAACCGAGCATGGGAGCCACCGTTAAAGTGGGTTAAAGTCTGCTTGTATAGATGACTAGTCAACCGTCCCGGGCAATCAACACGGAGCTCCCGTCGAGTGCTGCCTCACTCCGCCATGTCCAGGACACACCCCCCATATCTGATACCTTTGGCTACTGACCTCGGCTTGTTCTCTGACCACGCTTCTGCTTGCTCCTATACAACTACCGTCTGCTTGTGTACAGAACTCTACCTGTTATACCACGAATTTGCCTGCTGTTTCAGCTCCTGGACCCTTATCATGATACCTTATCATGAGTTTCTGTCTTTACACAAAGCCCAACTTTATGTCTCCAACTGCCAGGACAAGCCAGGAAATGTTTGTCTAGAGGGGTCCACACCCTTCTAGCTGACCTTCTAGCCCAACAATTTCCTTGCCCCAGAAGCAATAAACTCTTTTTACCTGCCCATCTCTTTTGAGTCCAGGTTTCAACAACTCTCAGCTTTCCTGGATATTGGCTTTGTGAGTAACTTTAATACCCCCTTCTTGCTCTTAGACATTAATTATCTGCCTGTAACTCTTCAGCTTAAGATCTGTTATATAACCACTGAGCTTGGCCTTACAGCAAGGGTTTTACATAAGGAACTCCTGGCCTTCTGAGTCATACCGTCACTGGCCTACCCCATTGCCCTATTGACCTTCCACCCATTACCACTACCTCTTAAGGGAGAGTCTGTTTTTATTATTATACAGGATTTTTTTTTTCATCCCTTCTCCTTGAGATGAAGAATGAGACATTACACCAATGCATTGGATGTCCAGGGGCTTATAGTTTGGTGAGAATTCATGAAGGCAATGAGTGTAAACCCGCCTTCTATACCAGAGATGGCCATTATGAGTATTTGGTCATGCCATTCTGCCTCAGAAATGCACTGGTGGTTTTCCAAGATGTCATGTGATTTCCTGGGCATTTAAGTAATTGTTTACCTGGATGATATAAAGATGTCTACATGCACGTTCCATACCCTCCAAAGTCTGCTTTTGGGCTACGCTGGTTTGGACTCTGGGATTGCCATGGTCAAACCAAAGTACAAGCCATTTTACAATGAACTCATTCTTTTTCCTTAAAGGCACTGCAGTGTTTCATTGGATTTGACAATTTCCATAGGGAATCCATAGAATTCTTCATTATTTCTCCCAACTGGGCTGGGCTTTAGTTGACACCTCTGAGATGGGACCTGGGGCAATTTTGTCCCAAAGGTCCCGTATGGACAATCTTCTTTACTCATGTGCCTTTTTCTCAAGAAAATATTTACCTGCCTAAGTTATCATTACCAATAGAAAGTTCCTGGTGGTGAAATGTGCCTTAGAAGAGTGGCATTACTGGATGATGGAGAGGGCACACCAACCAATTGTCATGTAAACCAACCACAAAAACCTTGAGTATATCAAGCCTGCCAAAAGGCTCTAGACAGGCTCAATGGTTTCTATTTCTCCCATGCTTTGACTTTCAGATTACTTATCAGTCTGTAGCCAAGAACACCAAAGTCAACTCTCTCTTGTGTAGGTTTGAACCCTGTATTGAGGATTGCCAGCAGATCCATAACATCCTACTTCCGTCGGTTGTGGTTGTGGCTCTGTGGATCTGTCTTCCTCTATTTTGCAGGCTCAAACTCCTGCTCCTTCTTGCTGGTAAGCTGTTTGTAGCACCTGCGCTTGTACCTAAAGGTCTGTCTGCAGCCAAAAAAATAGTAAATATCTGGTCATCCTGGTATCAAAAAGCATTGATCCATAGTGTACAGTGATGTGACCCTTACTCCGATGTTGATTTTGTTAACTCTTGTAAAGTTTGTGCTCATTCCAAATTTCCCAGTACCAGGCCTGCTGGCTACTTACTACCTTTACCCATTTCTACTCACCGATGGACTCCCCTTGCCATGGATTTTATTGTGCATGTCCCTTCATTTCAGGGTAATACCAGCATTGGGGTCCTCATTGACTGTTTCAGTAAGATAGCAAATTTGTTTCTCTTTCCATGTGCCAGCTTGCTTCACTTTTTATCAGTCCATTGCCAGTCAGCTTGCTCCTTGTTCCAGAAAACAAAAGGGAACAGAGCGCCACCTCCGTGTGTAAAATCGTTTATTAGGATGAATAAAACAAGGGATAAATGTACTCACAAGCAAACGTTTTCATCACGCTTTAACAACAAACAAGAGGCCACACTGTCTGTTAACCCAACATGGTATCGCCCCGACTATGTAGCACGGTTGCCTCTGGTCACATCACCGTCCACCGGCCGCAGTCAGCCAAGATTGACGCATTTCAGGGACTAGCCCCCTTCATCAGAATCATAGCTTGCTTTCCCTGAGAGTGGGGTATAAGACTGGATCTGAGCCCAGGGCCTCTCAGAGGTGGCACTCTGTACCCTTTTGTTTTCTATGTTCGTGGTGGAAGCCCCAGAGCCTTGGATGAGCATCCCCTCAAGTCTGTGTGAAAAACTGTGACTGTCAAAGCTGCCGGTTATGCTGGATCACAGCTGCGGAACTACAGGGGGATTGGTTAGGAGAAGGTGGTTCAGAGGGCTGTTCCCCAGTACACTAGTGCGGTGGGGATACCGTACGCATCATATGCCACCTGAGCAGGGCTCCTAGCAACTCGCCTCTTAATTCTTACAGACACAGGGTATCCTGGTATGTAACAGCAGGTGAATATATATCATCAACAGGTGGAGGCTAGACAGGCCTCTACAGCAATAATTATGCACTATGGAGATGGTATGAACAGGTGGAGGATAGGCAGACCTCTACAGCAACAGTTATGCACTATGGAGATAGTATCAACAGGTGGAGGCTAGACAGACCTCTGCAGCAATAGTTATGCACTATGGAGATAGTAGCAACATGTGGAGGCTAGACAGACCTCTGCAGCAATAGTTATGCACTATGGAGATAGTAGCAACAGGTGGAGGCTAGACAGACCTCTGCAGCAAAAGTTATGCACTATGGAGATAGCAGCAACAGGTGGAGGCTAGACAGACCTGTACAGCAATAGTTATGCACTATGGACAACTTCTATATTAAGTAAATATGGATTCCTTATTTGAGGAAGACAGGTCGGCTACAATGACCTCCAGAGACAACACAGGGGCGTATTTACCGCAAGGCAAACAAGGCGTTTGCCTGGAGCAGCACTTTGCAGGGGAGCGGCATTTTTCGCCCCCCTGCAATGAGGAAAGCTGGGGACGAACAAGGCGCCGAGCGCACAAGATCAAGCAGCGTTGGCTGCCTTAACAGGTGGCTGCTAACGGGGCCTGGCAGTGAGCTGGCAGGTGTATGAGGAGGCGTGGCCGGGGCCGAGGGAGAAGCGGCCCGGCCATCGGAGGCTGCGGTGCCGCTCCAAGATTCGGCGGCTGCAGAAAGACGCGGACCTGGGCCGGTGGAGGCTGCAGATGGGATGGCGGCTCCAAGAAGCATCGCGGCTGCAGATGGGATGGGACCGAGGTAGACACGGCCCCGGTCGGCAGAGGCTGCGGGCGGCTCAAGTAAGGTGCAGGCTGGAAGCAAGGTGCAGAATGGAAGCAGGCTGGGGAGCTGCAGGTAAGAAGAGCAGCATGTGTGCAGGGAAAGGGATCCTCCACAGCCCATAATAGATCATGCACAGCCCACCTTAAAGTCTCTGTGCAAGGTCTATGGTGGTCTCAGCCTGACATCCTGCAGTGCCCACCAGAGATCCTTTACAGCCCACTTGAGACCCAGGCTTCCCTGCAACACTAAGGCCTCATTCACACTGCTTAAGGCTGTGACACACTGCACGCGAAGCAGCGTGGAGCGGTGGCGCGCTGCCTTCGCGGGCAGTGTCATGTAATTTTCTCCTCGGGCACCTCAGCTTGCGAGAGCTCGCGTAGCTGAGCGTGCCGAGATGAAATATTTCATCTTCAGCCAATCGGCTCGCGCGTATAAACCGGCGTGTTGCGATGCGACGTCTGGCTGGTTGTTATGCAGGAGCCGATTGGCTGAAGGTGCAGTCAATCATGTGCCTGCACTCAGCTCACACACAGCACTTAAAGCTCCGTGCCGGAAAGCTTTGCTTCACTCTGCACGGCCTTCAGAGTTGGCCCATAAACATCCGTGCTGGTGCGGGTGTCCATGCTCGGACGCAGATAGGATCCATCCTGTCTGTGTACGAGTACGGACATCCACACGGACGTGCAGTTCAGGTGAGCGTACAGCTGCGTCCTCCCATAGAGAAGAACAGGCTGCTGCGTACAAATCACACGCAGCACCTGTCCTTCCCGGGAACGGCCCGTACAGATCCGTGGGACATCCACGGCACTCTTAGCATTGTGAATAAGGCCTAATAGCGCAATCTGTCAGACGCTGTATCCAGCGACTTGAAAGAATACGCAAAATGTCTTGTTAGATGGGGGGGGTGCCGAGTTTCGTTTTGCCTAGGGCAGCACGAAACCTAAATTCACCACTGAACACACAGTGATATTAGCAATGCAGATATGCCAAGCAGCTGAGGCAATGGTATGTCTGAAGTATCAGACCCAGGGTACTTGCGATTTTAGATGTGGTTATGGTTGCAGGGGAGCAATGGAAAGGCTTCCCGGATGGCAGCAGTATGCAGGACCTCAGATCAGGGTCAATGGCTGTGTCTCCGGAGTGGGCACTCTCCAGACGGCAGTAGTCTGAGAGAGTCTTTAGGCAGAGCTGGCTGGGGTTCACCGTTCGTCACTCGACGCTCTACAACGAGAGAACGCAGAGTGAACGACACAGCTGTGGTTTTAGGTGCGGGGCCGCACCCCGTGGGAGGAGCCTGGCGTCACCACTGAGACGGCGCGCCGCTGGAACGAAGGGACGCGCCGGGTAAGTCTATGACAGTGACAAACTGTTGAAAACTTTGAGTATGCAACAGCAAGTGGATAGTTCGTCTGGCAGCCATTAGCGCCAAGAGTTGAAGAAAACGTTTTGCTCCTTGTTCTAGTTAAGGCCTGGTTCACACCTGGGCGTTTTACAGCGCGTTCCTAAGCACTGTAAAACGCTCAACATGTGAAAACCAATGATTGCCTGTGGGCATGGTTCCCACCTGGGCGTTTTACAGCGCGTAGGAACACACTGCAAAACGCCCTACGCCCAAAGAAGTACAGGAGCTTCTTTGGGGCGTTTTGCCGTGCGTTTCCATTGGTATTCCCGAGTGTGGATCGGGGTTAACAAAGCGGTAACCCCGAGGCCACACTCGGGAATACAGCGTATAGGTCTTACCTTGTCCGCGATCCCCGCTGTGTCCTCCGGCAGCTGCCGACTTCCGGGTTCTGTCCCTTGCAAGCGGCCGCGTCGCAGGGGGTGGAGCCGGCGGGAAGTTTAAAAGTGAAAGTTAAAAAAAAATCAAAATAGAGAAAATAAGGGGGGGAAAAATAAAATAAATCATACCGCCAGTGAAACTGAACGGAAAAACACGCTAAAAAACGCGGAAAAAACTAGCTGGAAAAAACGCTCAGGTGTGAACCCAGCTTAATATTGTCTCTAATCATAGTTCTCAGCGTGTGCCAGGTTTTAGAAAGCTCTCTTCTATGCTTGGTTTCGACCTCTCATTTTCTTCTATATATCATCTCCAGGCAAATGGGCTTGAGCACACCAACCAATGCTTAGAAAATTTACTTAGATGTTTTATCTCTGATAAACAGATGAAATGTGCCTTGTTTCTACCGTGAGGTTGAGTTTGTGTATAATAATCAAGCGTGCACATCCTGAGGTTGTTCAGGCATTTCTTTCCTGGTCGCGCGCGCCCCCTAGCGCGCAAGGGCAGGAAAGACCCGCTTGTTTTTACAGCCGTTAACGGCTGTTGCACATACAACCGATCAGCGGCTCTATAGCCGCCGATCGGTTGTATGGCGTGATTTTTTCGCATCATATCACTTCCGCATTCACCTGTCAGAAGGGATGCACCGATACCGGTATTTTGGTACCGAGTACCGATAATTTTTTTTCGGTACTCGCCGATACCAATTATCAAGTAACGGAAGTCCCATTCAGGAAGCCAGGTGGCGTGTAATGACTCGCCACCTGGCTTCCTGATTAGCCGGGAAGCCGGGCAGCGTGTAAAGAGTCGCCACCCGGTTTCCTGATTAACAAGAAAGTCCCCTCTTACCTTAGTATGTGCAGCCTGTCACCCCCAGGGCCTCTATAGCGAGAACGCGGCCTTCGTCTGGTACCCAGCCGGAGCCGCGTGGCCTGGCAATCAGGAGCCGGGCGTCGCGTCATTAGACGGCGCCCGGCTTCCTGATTGGACGGCTCCGGCTGGGTACCAGACGAAGGCCGCGTTCTCGCTATAGAGGCCCTGGGGGTGACAGGCTGCACATACTAAGGCAAGGTAACCTTACCTCACGAGGCCAGCTTCCTGATTGGCCAGCTTCCCGACCAATCAGGAAGCCTTCCTGATTGGCTTCCTGATTGGCCGGGAAGTCGGCTCCATGCTCTCTCATCACAAGTGACGAGAGAGCATGGAGCC
>NW_017307921.1:189843-215983 GCF_000935625.1 Nanorana parkeri | reverse complement strand
ATATATATATATATTGACACCTATATAGTGAACATCCCTCGACAAAACAAGCAATTTATCGTTCCAGTCAATGTCAAGATCTGAAAAGGTGAAAATGAAGCCTACACTTTTTACACTAGTTAAAAAGAACTCTCTATAGGCTTGGTGACATAAATGTCTTTATAAACAAGGCTGCTTATCTTACTGGTTCAATAGAACATTCATCTACTTGAAATGTTTACTGCTTATTATAAACATCTGTCAGTATATTAAAAAGACATTTATTTGGGTAGATATTTGTAATCACCCATGATTATATGCGTTTTATAGGCAAAATATTCCACTAAAACCAAAATGGCATATTTATCAGTCTGGTCTAAGCTCCCCGCTGGCAGTTTATAGTAGTTCATTTTACAGATCCAGGTCTTTGTAGAGTGACAGCAGAGGTTATAAAAAAGTAGAAGATGAGAAATATTCATTGCGGTTTTCTTTTTGGTCATTTGTATGCAAAGAATCTGAGCTACAGTGAAGCATAGAATGAGAGAATGTATAAGTTTCATTTTCTGCATTGTATTTGTATGAATGAACACAAGCAAGGAAGATACTGTGAGGACTGTATAATGAACACTGCTCCTTTTTGTATGCTGAAGATGGAGTTCAGAATTAATTTGCCTACACCGTGAAGCAAGTATGAAGCAAAAAAGGCAATTTGACCATGCAAATTTTGCTACGCTTTATTGATGATGTTTTTGGGTGACCTTAAAGCCATGTTGTACTGGAATAGCTGTCATGAAATGTATCTTTTTGGATCAAGACGGTGTTTACGTGTGATCAAAATAAATTGTAGCTCATAATGGCTTGGTGTTCAGAGCCTTGGAACCACATATCCACTGCATTGATTACTTTTAGACACCTTTTATTGTTTCCTAGACCTCTTATTAAGGAAGTGTTTCTGTTGAGCCCTTTAGTCAAAATTGGTGTCTCTGGAAGTAGGTAGTGTAAGACAAATATTGCACATTTCATATATCTTCAATGTCTTAATATAAACATTTTTTCTTAACCTTCACTTTGACAATTGCCTATTGACAGCTCTGCATATTTCTACATAATTTGTATTTAGGGAAGTGCATTTAAACTGTTCTCTCCCACCTCTCATGCCTTTTATTTTATTGTTGCATTGAACTGCATTATGTTTTTGTTGTACTGTCTCTCCCTGGTTTTCTCCAGTTCCCTCAGAACAGTGTTAGTCATCACAAAGACAGGGCTTAGGAGAGTCATTGTTTTCTTGCATGTAATAAGACTAAGAAAACATCCCTTTGGGAAGTAAATTACATTGTAATGCGTTCAGCAATTTGGATGAATCTCAGCCGCGGAGGCTAGTACTATCGGCACGGGGGATAGGGTACGGCGTCAGGGTCGAGCTCCAGGCGTCACTCTCAGAGTCTCAGGCGGAGAGTTTGGAGCTCTACCATCATGTGCCGCGAAAACAAGCAAGTGGTAAGGTCTTTAGCACTCTAGTGAACTTATGGCACTATTGTGAGCAGAGTTAGCAAAAACAGTCTTATGTAGGAGGGTTTAGATGTAACAACCCGTACTTCCCCTTTAAGGTCTTAGATATGCAGCCACCACTATAGTACAATATGCATAGATAACCACAGTAGAGATGTGCAGGGATCTTCTTAGCAGATACTGCATGTGATACTTGCTGTTTGTTGGTAAGATAATGGTGGGATCCTTTCAGTCAGCGGTTCTCGGTCCAGCAGCAGGGAGCAGGCTGTCAGCTGGTGTTCACAAGTGAATAATAGAACGCCATACTGACCCGGCTTCCTGCTATTTATGAGGATTCAAAGGGGAGGAGCTGGTGCCGTATTCTCGCCCCGATGCGTTCCGCGCTGGAATGCATCGGCGATGTTACTTCCGGGTTTCGCGTTGCGTTCCACCCTGGAACGCAAGCCGCGATTGTACAGTCCGCGATCCTTACATACATTGGATTTAACAATGTGAAGAGTTACGCTGCCTGTAGATGGTGCCAAGTCAGGAGGTTACCATACTGTCCGGACATGTCGAGATCTATGGAGGTGTGTCAATGCACAAAGCAGCATTTGAAACAGAACATAAACACTCATCCATATTCATTAATGGAACCGTTGTCATTTCTACGTTGGCACTTCCCTGTGCTCCTAAACATAGTACTTTGTAAGTGGTGCAGTAAAAGATCTTAATAATGACTGCCTTGTCGCCACAATGAATCTAAACATATGCATATTACATTGGAATTTTGTAAACCAAAATGCATATCCAGCACTTCCTGATTCCTCACCTAGGCAAGAATTACCTACAGATGCCCTGAGGCCTCCGGGAATTGCCACATCTCATTTCAAAGGGCAGTGTTTTACTCAGATGTGCAGGCATGCTGTAAGATTTTGTGCATGTACTGATATGCCATAGGTCTGTGTCAGGTATTCAGGAAGAGGGAGGGGGGTGGTGAAGGCAAATATTGCCAGGGGGAGTTCCTTTTTAAGTAGGTGTGGCCCTTATCAGACTTAATGTGGTCCATTGAGAGTTAAAGTAATATTAAACACTATGAATTATTAACCTTAATGCATTTTCAGCATAGGCGTGCACACAGGGTGTGCTGAGTGTGCCTGGGCACACCCTAATCACCCCGAGTGCAACACCAAAACCGCAAAAGCAGGCTCCGTGTTTTCAGTCACTGAGCTGGTGTAGGGATCACAAAGATCTCTCTGTGACTCAGTAATACAGAGCACAGGAGCACTTGCCACTTACATCCCTCACCCAACAGCCGCAGTCCTTGGTGTCTGGGAAGCTGCAAGGGAGCATGACTGTGGTTTCCCAGGCTTCCCATCCAATCAGGAGGCCATACGGGTGGTCACATGACCACCTTCCAGGCTCCCTGCTTTATTACTGCACCACTGCTATAATAAAGTATAATGATCGTTGTAGGCATCCTCCGGCCAGGGATCCCCTTTCCATGACGGCTCCATCGCTGTCAGCGTCGGCCACTCTGCGTTCCACACTGGAACGCGGAAGTCGCTCCGTTCAGACCAGTGGCGCCTCCCACTTCCTGGCCCTATTTAAAGCCCCAGCTGAGGTAGCATGGCGTTCCACTATTGCAGTCAGAACGCCTGCTATCTCCTGGGACCGCAACCAGCACTCTACTCGGCCATCACTCCGGACCCGGACTACTCTGCTGAATTCCAGAGGCAACCCTTGTTTTGCACCACTCTAATAACTGCAAGTAATCTGGTTTACAGGAATCTTTGACTTTCACATTGCTACCATATACAGTATCTGTTTGGACTACCGCTGATATCTCCTTTTGAAGATTGCCTATTATTTTTTGATATACATACTCCATGCAGACTGTATTCTAGTCTTACCGTTATTTTGGCTTGTTGCCTATGCCATAAGTACTGCCGCTATATCAAATACTAATAATCTGGGTATGGTGGTATGACATAATATCCCTGCCTGAACCATATTGATAGTTTTAGTGTGGCTGTGATGCTTGAGACGCTAACTCTCCGCTGAGATTGAGAGTGACGCCAGGGACTCCTGCCTGAGAAGCCTCCGCAGTTGTGATCCAAGACCTCAATATTATAGTAGTCGTGACATAAAGCAGTGGTGGAACAGTGGTGGAACAGTTGAAATCAGAATGGTTATTGTGCTATAGCTATAAGTATTTGTGAGCGATTCTCAGCACAAAACCCACTTTTAACACAAGAGTTGACTAATGAGTAAGAATAACTCGTTTTTAATTTGTATATCCATTCTGAGTATTTACAATCAGCGTTCTGCTGCATACAGCAATGGTTTTTGCATTTGATGAAGAAATTATACTATGGGTGTTTTTCTATTCTAGTTTGTCAGCTGTTTTTAAAAATCAGCAAATACATGTATATGTAATAATTAAAACACATTAAAGCTCGGATTACTCTTGAAGCACTTCTGTTTGCAAGTGTTATCAGCAGGTTGCCTGTGTTATTAAGCTACATATATTCCTTTCCAATAGCATTATGCATGTATGTGTATATATGTTTATTTTATAATATCTTACCATTCATGTATACAATGCCTCGCAGTAGGAATAAGCATAACAAAATATATTTCAGGTAACAGATGTAAATGTACAGTAGATGTAAGCGTGAACAAATAAGAATCCCTGCGGAGGAGATGCTACACATTTTATTTGAAGAGATTGCACGCTAGAGTCAGAGGTTACACTAGGGGGGTTATTCACTAAGCTGCTGAAGCCGAATGACTAACTGAGCCAAAGTAAACTGAGCCGAAGCCTCTTCCGCAATTCACAGCAGCTCTGTACAGCTATTTTTAGTTATACATCGGCTGCATTCGGCTCACTTCACCTCCCTTTGGTTCAACCGAACAGCCTCAGCAAGTTCGGCTGAACCAAAAGCAAGGATACCCTTCGCCTCAGCCGATGCAATATCTGGATTGGCTGAGGTGAACGTTTGGCAGTTCATTCATTGCTGTTTACCCCTATTCTCATGGAGGCCTCAAAAGTAGTGAACAGAATAAAAACTGTAAACTAAACCAAAAAAAACCGTGTGGGGTCCCCCTCCCAATTAATACCAGACCCTTCAGGTATAAAAAAAAATGCGTGGGGTTTCCCCCAAAAGTCATACCAGACCCTTTAGGTCTGGTAGGAATTTCAACTACTTGCTGTCCGGAGCAATTTCTTAATATCGTGCACATGTGATAAAATCTAAATTTGTGGCTAGAAAACAGCCTAAAACCCCAAAACAATTATATATTTTCTGGAAGCAGAGGCCCTGTAGAATACAAATAATGCTAGTTGCATTTTTTTATGTCGCACAGTATTTGTACAAATGTTTATCAAACCAGTATTTTTAAGATAAAATACACAAATGAAATTTAGTGCACAGAATATAATACCCAATTTTGTGGTAAAATATAAAAGATAGGGTCACATCGGGTAAATAGATACCAAACATGTCAAGCCTTAAAATTGCATCTGCCCTTGAAACCACAAAAACTACAATACCCAAAATTTCCAAAAGGTGACGCTTTAAAAGCGTTTACTGCTCATCAGTTTAGTGTTAACATTGATTGATTGCTCTACACTGTAACATGTGTAGCACAATTTTCGTTTTTGCACGTAGGTGCGTGTTTGTGCTTGTATGTGCATGCACTTGGGGACGGGGGACTTCAAAAAAAATTTTTAATTTTTTTTATATGTGACTTAAATTTGTAAAAAAAAATTTCCACTTTAAAGTATCTGTTTTTTTTAACATATATCTACTGCTAGCTAGCAGTATATATATGCCACAACATTAAAAAAAAAAGTGTCCAAAATGTACTTGCTTACTTTACTTACACAGGTTACTTACTTACCTGTGTCTGCGCAGCTCGCTCCCAGCTGCAGAATACAGATGCGAACAGCCGTGCAGGAGGATGATGTGGGTGGGCACATGCGCCGTCCATATCACCAGCGGGGAGAAAAGGAGAGACTCAGTAGAAGTCAATGCATGTAGCTGTGAGCGTGCATGCGGGACAGACTACGTGGGACAGGAAGAGACCGCAGTCTGCACTGGATAAGAGACCAGCACAGGGGTGGACTGAAAACACATGGGGCCCATCAAGTGTCAGGATGTCATTGCTCTGAACCCCCCAGTGTCAGTGTGTCATTGTTCTGGACCCCCAAGTGTTAGGGTGTCATTGTTCTGGACCCCCCAGTGTCAGTGTCACTGTTCTGGACCCCCAAGTGTCAGTGTGTCATTATTCTGGACCCCCCAGTGTCAGTGTGTCATTGCTCCGGACCGCTCAGTGTCAGTGTGTCATTGTTCTGGACCCCCCAGTGTCAGTGTGTCATTGTCCAAGTACCCCCAATTTCCAATACCTCCGATAAGTGTGTTTGGTAAAACATGTGAAGCACATCCAAATATATATTGCACCTAAAATGCACTGTATCTAAAACAGAGCAGTGAATGTAAAAAAGGAGGGAGGGCCCAGTCACACCCTAATGAGTGCATTCGGCCTCTGGAACGCAACCCAGGCGGCTCACTTTGTTTTGGGGCGGGAGGGGGCACCGTAGCCACGCCCCCCGCCTGCAGTGTAATTGCCGACACCTGCACGCATGGCACATTAGTGCCTGTGTTCCGGTTTAGTGCGATTTGCAAAAAATGGTTCATGCACTACTTTTTGCAGATCGCACTGGACCCAAATACCATCACAACAGGCTGGTGCTCTTGGTTGTGTGTTTTTGTGTCCTAGGAGGAGATGAGGAGGTTTGGGAAGCTTTAAGTCCTTCTTACGATGTTTACTAATATGAATGAGTTAAACAACCGGAGTGCGGGTATCTTCGAGTATAAGTACCGATATTTTTTCTTCGGTACTCGCCAATATTGAATACTGTTACCAGAAGTGCCATTAACGAAGCCGAGCGACGTGTAATGACTTCCTGATTACCTAGGAAGCTGGGCGGCTTCCTGATTAGCTGGGAAGGCATCTCCATGCTCCCTCGTCACCAGGTGACAAGGAAGCATGGAGCTGGCTTTCTAGTCAATCAGGAAGCCGGGGGGCGGAGTCGGGTAATGACGCGCCATCTGTCCTCCTAATTGGCCAGCTTACCGACCAATCAGGAAGCTGGGTGGCGAGTCATTACATGACGGCCCTACCTGATGCACCACATCATCCTTCTGCTTTAAAGAAGTATTGCCACAAGTAAAAAATGCTTGTCAAATGCCTCTGTGGTTCACTTGTCCCCGTTGCAATCCAAGCAGTGGATAGGGAATACAATAAAAATTGTATTGCTGCCAGGGCTGGCTGTAGCTGCTCCACAGGCTGAAGCCCAAAATATTGGCATTTCTAGAAGGCAGGTGCAGACAACACCTTGTCCCATAGCCCCCCTACATTCTTTAGCCCTCCATGTCTGTGTCTCCTCTGCTTCCTTACATATACATAAAATGCTAGCTTTACTGAGCCCTTGCCCTGCTATTTCAGAGGGGATAAACTATCAATCTGTCAGCTTCTGTTTTCTTGTTAATACCAGCTGGCTGCAGAATTCACAAAAAACAAAAGCTTACATATTGATAGTCTTTTTTCCTGCAAAATAGCAGGCTGGTCTGGGATTAGTAAAACTAGTTTTTTATGTACATATAAGGGTGCACAGGTGGCACAGACAGGACTGCAGGATTAGAAGGTGAGCTGGAAGCTTGCAGAGGAGAGGGAGCTGGGGCTGTGCAGGCTCTGTGTACACTCTCTGTCACACTCTCATCTCTGAGCTGTCACTCAGAAATGCCATCTTCTTGGATCAGTGTGGTCGGATACCAGTGAAGGCAGGAGGGGCGAGCTATTTGACAGTGCTGCTCAGGAACCACAGCACAGATTTAAATGGGGACAAGTGTGATGTGCACTGGGCTCCCTGAGGGATTTAACAAACATTTTATACTTGTGGTGATATTGTGATATTAAAATAAAAGGTTTGTAGACAAATTGAAATGCTGATGAAATATCTTACAATGAATGCTGCTCCTTGATGTTTAAAAGGTTTAACTTCATTATTGAAAAAAAAATCTGAAAGTTTAATACTACTTTAAGCACAGCTCATGTGTAGCACCAGTGGCGGACCTAAGGAACAAAGGGCCCTGGTGCAAGATTTCCCCCCCCCCAAACAAAAACCACAAACACAGCGTTCTCCTTCCACAGCGCTCGGCCGGCTGTCATTTTCTCTCCTCCCCGCTGGGACACAGAGCAGCGCCCAGCAGGGAGGAAAGAAAGCACGGATGTGCCGCTGTATTTTCTCGGCGCAGAGATGGGGGGCCCGCTGGCCGCTGGGTACCGATCCGGCGCTGGGACTGTGCTGGGCCCCCCACAGGCCGAGGCCCTGGTGCGCCTGCACCGACGGTAGTTCCGCCGCTGTGTAGCACCCTATATAGGTTTCACTGAGGCAACCCATAGTGAGGCAACCCTCTGAGGTAACCCATAGTTTACACATTTGCAATCAAACTCAGGTTGGTGCAAGTAAATATCACTTGTAAAATTTACCTGTATCATTCTGTTTGACGGTGCCTATGAAAACAGTATTGCATTGTCTATCGGGAAAAAAAATCATACCTGTCATTATACAGGATAATACAACCCTCTATGAACACATCGGAAACAGATGGGAAATATTTTGTATATTCTAGATATTTGCCAATCAATCTTAGTTTACAGAATATCATATTTGATTAAGGGGTTTTTTTATCTCATGAAAAAGCTATTATTATGTCTTATAGCAAAAATATAAAGATGAATTTCTCAGAGGAAAGCCTCTCAGTATTGTTAACTCTTTTGTTTATTGTTTTCCTTTCCATTAGTTCTCTAACTAATTTATATAGTTCCTGTTGTTGAGACCCAATATGTTTTTTCCACCCCATGTAGTGAAAATCAATAGTGTATTTTACCTGCTGTAAATGATAGCCCAATCTCAGCACCAAACAAGACAAAATGATATAGGCCAATAGCAAAACACCACTGTGTTATACTTGTATTTGTTCAGAGAAACTAAGCTCAGATTGAGAATGACAGCTTTTGCAGTGAACTGGAGATTGTATGTAATGGCCTGAAAAAAAATTACTTTGCCATCAAATAAGCCATTGGCTTTTGTGTTTTGTATGCAGCCTGCGACCTAACTGTAAGCCTTCATAAGCAATGGAGTTCTAGTCATTTTGCTACCTGACTGAACCCCTAGATGATAAACCTTCTTAAAACAAAAGCACAGTACAATTGCCTAAAGGTAACTGCAGGCATCCCAACCTGAAAGAATTCATTTCAGGGAGGTGCCCTCTCCCCTATCCCACCCCCCCCCACCATCCTAAGTCAGCAGGGAGGACACAAACTAGCGTCCTCCCGTCACCGTAAGCTCGGTATACCTCGAGCTATGCTCGCGGTATACTGAGACGGCGCAGCTGAAGCGGATCCCGACAATTATGGCTTGATCCGCCCAGCTGCGTGAGTGACAGCTGGCTCTGCCTATCTAGAGGCAGAGCCAACTGTACCCGCCCCCTCCCCTGTCACGGCAGAGAGCTGTGACAGGATCGAGAGGTGAGCGAACGCCGGTATGTGTTCACTCCTCGATCTACTGAGCCGACCTGGGACAGTTTCATTGTCACAGGTCGGCTAGAACTATGAGGTGATTGAAAAGCACTAGTTCTCCTTTAACTCTGATTTAATAGGAATACCCGCACATTTATGCCCTTACGTTTTGGATAGGAATCTGTGTACTCCCTTATACTTGATATGACCTTACTGATGTTGGATTCAGCCATGTTGCAGCTTCAACAAAACATCTAAAAGGTAAGCCATATCTTTATTAAAAAATATTTTTTTCAGTATGCTGTTTGAATAGATACACATAACAAACATATAGTTCTTAAATTTGATTGCAAAAGTGGAAATACACTTTAAGTCTATAACACTTTTATTTGAGAACACTTTAGTACAAGTAGCAATCTTTCAAGTTTGCATGTTAATGCAGGAGAGCATTTTTCCCTTTCAAAACAACAATGCTTTGAAAAAAAAAATGGTGAAAAATGTAGCTAAATGCCGAAAGTGCCATTTTTGTGCCGATACAGCGGCGCATCCCTGCTTTCTTTCCTCCCCGCTGGACACTGCTATCTGTTCCAACGGGGAAGAGAGAAAGTGTGACAGCCTGCCGAGCGATGCTGGAGGAGAGCGCTGTGAGCGGCCGTTGTCTCTCCTCCCACACCGCTCAGCATCTTGTCACAGTCTGGCAGAGTGATGTGTGGGCGGAGACAGCCAGCGCTGTCACAGGAGGCTGAGCTCTCCTTCTGCACCGCTTGCTCAGCCGCCTCTGATAGCGTGTCAGGAAGGAGAGCGAGTACAAACACTTAGCGATCAGTGATCGCTGAGTGTTTTGTAAATAATTGTGGACAGAGTATGTTTACTATATCCTCAATTATGAATAATTGGGAAGTGATCTACATCACCTCCTGTTCATTCATGATTGTGGTTATAGTAAACACACTCTGTACTCATGTTTTGAATGAACAGGAACACTCAGGGATGGCTAAACTCCGGCCCTCCAGCTGTGGTGGAACTACGGATCCCATGAGGCTTTGCAAGATTCTCACATCCACAGACATGACTCCCGGAGAGAGATGCTTCATGGGATTTGTTGTTTCACCACAGCTGGAGGGCCGGAGTTTGGCCATACCTAGTATAGAGGATTCATGTTCATTTATAACAGGGGCTGCAGAAAAAGAGATGGAAGACTCTGTGTCCTCAATCTCTTTTTCTATTTTAAAAGTAAAGTAACAAATTAAAATCTTTAATAAAAAATGAATTAATAAATAAAAATAAAAAAGTAAAAAGTTATGAAAAATAAATACAAATTAAATATTAAAAAAAATTGAAACAATTAAAATAAAAAAACATTTTCGGTTTCGGCCTGACATTTTTTTTTATTTCTGTTTCATTTCAGTTTTGACATTTCCATTTCGGTGCACCTCTAGGTGTAAATTGTTAATATAGCATTAAGATAAGATCAAGATGTATTTGCATGTTCACAAACTAGAATGATGGTGACATTTTCACAGCTTTGTTGTAGCTAAAAGTTTGGATAATATTATGCTCACTTGTGAGCATTTGTTTCTAATTCACTACATGCAAATGTCATCCAGAGCATCACATACAGTATAATTGTTGGCACCTAGGGGTTAATGTGGTGAGGGATTATTTTTATTTTTTATGTTATTGTTTGTATTTCTATTTATTTCTTTGGTGTATTTTAACTATTTTATTTATTTATTCAGCTTTCCTTTGCACCTAAGTTAATAAATGCTAAAAAAAAATGCTTAAATGCTGGTCTGAATAAATCTAATAAATGTGGAGAATCTCAAAAAGCAAAATTCAGTCCTAAGGTGAATTAATTGTGTAAAAAGTCTGTCAACATTTGCAAGATGAGGTAAGATGTATATAAATCTCAGGAGGTAAACCTTCTGTCTTTTGCCTCCTGTATAATCAACTAACTTCCAGGCATTTCTTTATTCAGCTGTGGTTCCCACAAGGTTATACCTTGACATATTTAAGAGAGCCATATGTTGTTGTTCAAGGCTGAACGCCAAATGCTTATTTTGGTGTAACTTATAAAAGGTCTTAAAAATCATCCCAATCTGAAAACAAAGCAGCTGATAAAAAATTTAGTGACCACTTAAACCAAACTGCACCATGTGGTTGGATACGTGTATGTTCATACAGTGCAAGGGAAACAGCAGATTAATAGTTTAATGCGTGCTCAGATGACATAATGCCTGCTCAGTCTTACATACTTTTAGTTTAGAAAACAGTTGGGCAGAGCTAGCTGTTATTGCTAGCTCCACACAATTGTTTTCTATTTTTTTTTTCTACTTACTTTTAACTATTTTTCTCTCCTGCTCCGTCCCACAGAGGGACCGAGCAGAACAGCAGAGCCGAATGCCAGCATTCGGCTATTTACTCACTGGGGTTCGGCATCTATAGGAATAGACCAAACAGCAGTGAGTAGCCTGTCGGAGGTTCGGCTTAGGCGATCCAGATGTTGGATCGGCTAAGTCAAACTCCTTCTGCCAGCCGATGTAAGGCTGATTTCAGCCGATATACGGCTGAAATCAGCTGTACAAACCTGAAGTGAATAGCCGAACAGCGTTCGGGTCACTTCACTTCAGGTCGGTCTTTCATTCGGCTGCCTACGGCAGCTTAGTGAATAGACCCCTTAAAGAAAGAAAGACAGTTGGAAGGTAATCAAGGGACTGGGACTGTTTTCTATTTGGTGTTAGGTCTAATTTAGGATTCATATAATGCAATATCAATACTAAGGTGTTTTGACATTTTTGGGACAGTTTCACAGTAGCAGAATATTGGTAAAGGATACTTATTAAAAACATGTACATATTATTTGCAGAGAAAGTAATAGCAATGTTGCTGTACTGTTTTGTAGAGGGTAATATTTAAGCAACTGAATGACATGGCTTGACTTTAATTACACCCATTACTTTCTCTATGAAGTAGTTATAATCTCATTTAATGGGTCTATAGCGTGCATATTTATACTCCCAAATGCATAACTTTGCATGTATCTATTCTAAAGCTCATCTGCAACGGGGGGCAAATTACAGACATCTAAATTTTTTAATGAAGGGAATCAAGCCTGTATGCTTCAAATATTACTTATTTAGTTCATCTTTCAACATGTTCACATCAACAAAGCTCTATTTATAATAATTAAATGTTGATTTCGGGCATTTAAACATGATGAAAAACCTATTACAATCCTACAACATGTATACTGTAACTTAATAAATGAATGTTTGTTACCTGTTATAGTATTTATGATATGGTTCATAGTTCAAAAGGAAATCTGCTTTTATTGGCAAGTAAAATAGAAATGGCAAATATTGGTATAGCGAACCTATAATTACAATGTAAAATGTGACTAACAGGAATACATTAATACAATTTAAAGTGGTAAATTAATTAGAAAAAAGTAAATATAGCCTATAAATTCTGATGGCAACATACCACCTCCTCACATGTGACAGAGCCTAAGCACACTGCCTTCTAAACTCAAAGGTTCACTCCACCATGTGACAGGCCCAGTGCAGACAGCGATTAAGGATCTTCTTCCTCTCAGTAAGTCCACCCCCACCGTATGCCACAATGACATATAGCAGACTTGGCTGTGTCATACATGGCAGAGCACTCTTAGGTGGGATTCTTAGACATGCCTTGTACAGCATAAGGCCCATCAAGGACTCTGGAAAGATGCTGGATTCTCCCTGACTCCTATATGATCCTACATCGATGGAAATAAAGTGAAGTTGGGCATCTACCAAACCTACTGTAGATGAAGAATGTTTCCAATTGAGATATTTAGACCCTGATTTTGGTGGCATCTTTACTCTTGTATGTTTCTCATGCAGGGTCCCTATGCAGTTGGGAAACTGTGTCTTCTCCTAATTCTCTTTAGCCAACTGCTCCCACAGCTTCTCTTTTGGCTCAGGCATCACAACCTGATGCAGCTCCAGACACCTATACCCATGCAGAATACAAACTAGTGGTGGAGGTGTGATAGCTGGCTTTCTCTCTCTCTCTATTTCATGTCCCTACTTTTTTAGAAAGGGAAGTTGCTGCATCTAATTCCAATAATATAATAGCAGGGAATAAAAGTACAGAGCGCATAGACTAGAAACTAGGGATGCACCGATACTAGTATCGGTATCGGTGCCGATGCCAAGTATTTGGACGAGTATGAGTACTCGCCCAAATGCTCCGATGCCTAGCCCGATACTTCCGGTATCAGGAAGCCGGGCCGCTCGTCATTACACATTGCCCGGCTTCCTGATTTACCGGGAAGCCGACTCCATGCTCTCTTGTCACAAGTGATGTAATGACACGGCGCCCGGCTTTCTGATTGGTCGGGAAGCCGGCTTCATGCTCCCTTGTCACCTCATGACGAGTGAGCATGGAGCCGTCTTCCCGGCCAATCAGGAAGCCGGGCGTCGCATCATTACACAGCGCCCGACTTCCTGATTGGCCAGAAAGTCGGCTTAATACTTTCTCGTCACCTAGTGACGAGAAGCATTTGGACAGCTTCCCTGCTAATCGGGAAGCCGGGTGGTGAGTCTTTACACGCTGCCTGGCTTCCTGGCTAATCAGGAAGCCAGGTGGCGAGTCATTACACGACACCTGGCTTCCTGAATGGGACTTCCGTTACTCAGTATTCGGTATCGGCAAGTAACACAAACAAAATCGGTACTCGTACTCAATACCGAAATACCAGTATTGGTGCATCCCTACTAGAAACACTTAGCTAATAGTCCCACTACTTTCCCAACACAGTTTTTTAAGAGCTGTATCTCAGAAAGGACAGCAAGAAAGTAGCTGTATTCAACACTTTATACTTAACTCCTGCTGTTCTTTCCAGTGAAATTTGCTAGCGCATTCCTTTACTTGCTGTCCAGAGTAATTTCTTACATTTGCACACACATGATAAAATCAGTTTTTTTGGCTAGAAAACAGCTTATATATTTTCTGAAAGCAGAGGCCCTGTAAAATAAAAAAAATGCTAGTTGCAATTTGTTTATGTTGTATGGTATTTGCGTAAATGTTTATCAGACGAGCATTTTTTGCATGAGATACACTTAAATAAAATGTAATGCACAGAAACAGAATATAATACCCAATTTTTTAGCAAAATATAAAAGATAGGGTCACGTCGGGTAAATTAAAAAAACAATGAAGTGATCAGTGCCAGTTGATGAAATGTGAAATAAGAGCTACTAAGCACTAAGGATATAAATAAATATCTAAAATATGTGAAAAACAATAATGTGCCGAGCTAATAATCATACACATCTAATACAATATAACATGTATAAATGAATCACATATACTGTATGAGCCTTAAAGCAAATAAGGCATAAAAAAGATCTACACACAAAAAAAAGCAACAAAAACAGAAAAAGTTCCAAAAAAAGAACAATGGTGATTGTGCAAGAAAATTCCCTCAGATGATTCATAGCCAATCCACATGTAACTTTCAGCTAAGGATAATCACACAATGCAGGCAGTCCTTCACCTCCACCCAGTGAGTGATAACAAAAAGTGAGTGCTCACCTGTGAAGGTAGACATGTCAAGCCTTAAAATTGCGTGTGCCTGTAAAACCGCAAAAAATTACAATAGCCAAAGTTTCCCATAGGCGATGCTTTAAAACAATGGTGCCCATTAGGTAGATCGTGATCTACCGGTAGCTCTCAAAGCTGATGCTGGTAGATCACGAAGAGTGTGAATGGTGGCCCCTATATTCCATTTTGGTTTATTTATTTAGCTGTGCACACATGATTACCTATTAGCCTGAGCCTGCTGACCCAAGCTCCCTGACACCTTTATGGTGGATTCTGGTTGTTGAAGTGCTATGTATTGCATGAAAGAATATTAGTTTACACAGCCTGTTGCACTGCACTGTTTGCAAAATACAGCAAGGTGAGCCAGGAGAGAGAGCGGGGATAGACAGACAGGAGAGAGCGGGTAAAGACAGCCAGGAGAGAAAACGAGGAATGACAGCCAGGAGACAGAGAGAGCGAGGAAAGACAGCCAGGAGAGAAAACGAGGAAAGACAGCCAGGAGAATGAGAGCGAGGAGAGACAGCCAGGAGGATGAGCAATGAGAGAGAGTAGAGACAGCCAGGAGAGAGAGAGCGAGCAAGGTTTTTTTTTTCGTTGGTAGATCTCATGTAGCTCATCATTTGAAAAGTAGATCTTAACACAAAAATTGTGGGCACCCCTGCTTTAAAAGCTTTTACTGCACGGCAAAAATGATGCAGTATGTTGGCAGGTGGTACCATAGAGGTGAATGGGACTGTGCTTGGTAAGTATGCGGTTGAGAAACGGCCTGAGGAGATTGAGGTTTGGGGAGATTATATAAAAAAGAAGAATATCTTGGAAAGCCTCTGCCTTTGTTAGAGATTGATTGAGGATCGAACCAGATGGTGTGGGGAAGGTCAGGACAAAGGTTCTGGAGTCTAGACAACTTAGGGTGTTGGTGAAATGCACCTGTAGTAGGCTGAGTTCGAAGTGATTCTTAGGCTGAGGATAAGGCGAAGACGTAGTCAGGCAGGCAGGGTTGGTAACAGTCTGACAACGAGGTACAAGGTCGGGATCCAGGAGAGTAGTCAGGAAGCAGGAGGTCTTGACAAGAGCGGGCAGCAAGGTACAAAATCGGCAGGCAGAAGAATAGTCAGGAATTAGGCAAGAGTCACAGTGTAAATGCAGCATAGAACACAGAGGCAGTTTACACAGGGAACTAACCCAAATCAACGGGCTCAGAGCACAGGAAGTGTCCGGTATTTAAAGCCTGAGATAATTGCAGATCTTCTACAGCTGGTTGGGAGGTGGAGCCAAAGTGTCCATAATGAGAGTTGCTCAGTACAAAAAACATGCAGCAGAAGAACACTATAGAAGGAGCCTAGTTTCGCTACTCCGCCCCCGCCCCCCCATCATATGAAATGGACCAAAAGATACTATTGGGAGGACAAGTCTGAACAGGTTAAAAATAGAGGGGGGGGGGAGGGTCCGAGGTGCTATATTTCATATGTAATAGCAATAAAGTTACATTCGTTCATGGCAGTGAAAGGGTTTAAGGATTTGTGCTTTTTCTATATTGCTCTCAAAGCTGCCAGAAAAAAACCCTCACCCTGCAGTAAAATATTTTTGTCAAAAAAACCCTGTTTTTTGGTTATTTCCCCTATGGCTTTTCTGACATCCCATTTTTTGTTACAATAGCTTGCCTATTAAACTTAAAAATGGCCAGAATTTCTAATAGGAACTCCGGCCCTAAGTCTAACTGGTCTTACAGTTTTCACCAGTTAGAGATGTCATAATCTGGGTATATGCTTACACTAGCAACCTAGAAAAAATTCTGTATACAGAAAATAGTGGGTGGGGGAGTTGGGTATACACGGTTAGCATTTCAAATTAACAAAATCGATTTTGGAACGTTCATTTGATTTTCTATGATGTGGTCAAATTTAATGATCGATTAAAACTCTTAAAGTGATATTAAAGGATAAAAAATGTTTTCCTCCCCCCAATGTTAATGTTAGCACTTACCTAAATTATGTCTCTTAATCCGATCTTCTTCTTCTTTCCTGATGTTTTCATCTGTCCCTCCAGCGGTGCGGCGGCTCTCCGATCCAGCGCTGACTCCTCTCTGCTTGCAGGCACTCCCGATCCCGCGGTGTCCTTATAGCGTTTTTTTAAAAACTGTTTGCCTATATCTACTGCTTGATAGCAGTAGATATAGGCAAAAAAACAGTATGGTTTAGAATCCCTTTAACAGTGAATGTGGTTTTCCTTCGGGAAATTCCATTCATTCCAAAATCAAGTGTTACCTGAAAACAAAAATAAAACAAAATTTTCAAATGACAATCGCCAAAACACTGATGGCATTATGTTCAGATGGGATTTTTCGTACAAGCATTGAACATTTGAAAATCTACCCGTGTATACCCTACTTTAGGGGGGCCATTATGAAACCCTTCATATCTGGACTTTTTTGCAAACTGATAAAAACCAAGCTACTTAATCTAAAGGTTTCTTTGTTTTCATTGTTTTGAAGGTCTGGATTAAATAGCATGATTTTTAAATCCACATCTTTCTTAGGACACGTAGAGGAAAGGGTGAATTGCGCAAAACTAGTTTGCTGCTCCCATCCCAGTGTTTAAAAACGCTGCTGTTATTGCTTCATAAAACTCTTGTTCCAAAGTCCCCAAGAAACAAACTAGGTTTTAGAATGATGTTTATTTTAGTACTACTAGTTTCAATTGTAGATGATATGATGTTTACACCTTTAACATCTGTTTTTGTATAAATTGTATAGCTAGGCATTTTAGGTCAATAAAGATGTTTACGTGTTTTACCTTTTCCATCACTTGTTGCCTTAGCAACTAATGCAATTATTGAAACTAGTAAGGCTGGGTTAACACCTGAGCGTTTCCTATGTGCGCGTTTTACACACACTTTTTCCGGACTTTTTTTAGCGTATTGTCTCCCGTTTTTGCTGGTTTTTGCACACTTGAAAATGTGCGACATACGCACGTTTTTTGATTGACTACAGAGGCGTCCAATGAAAAAGAATTCCGGTCTTTACGGAGGCGTACAATGAAAAAGACTTCCTGAGACGCAGCATTTCCTTTTCCTGTTTCTTTGTTATACAAAGTAGAGGGTGTTGTGTGCAGTTTCTTTGTTACAGAGGAGAGTGTGCTGTGTGCAGTGTATTATGGAGCTTGGCAAACGACGGCGAACTGCAGCAGTAGTTGCAGCAGTGCGGCTTATGCGTTTGAGGAGAAGGAGACTGAGCAAGCGAAGGTTCTGGGTCCATCCTGTGATTGCGAACTGAGAACAAAGAGGGCAGTTTTGGGCCATGTATGAAACCCTTCGTGGCCAAGAGGAGAAATTATTTTCCTACACGCGCATGTCCATAAATAGGTTAGTACATATACAATGCTTATTGCTTATTGTTGTTGTGTCCCATATAATAGTAGCATCATAGATTTTATTGGAAAAACAGACGGGATAGCAAGATAGAAAATAAAGCTAGCATCAAATCAGCCTGTCTTTCATGTATGTATATTGCTAATTGCTAGTATTGACCCCCAACTTTAATATGTTACAGTTTTGATGAGCTGCTGGGATTGATGTCTGTCCAGTTGGAGCACCAGGACACATTCATGATCGACAGCATTCCTCCAGCCAAAAGATCGATCATAACTTTGCGGTAAGTTCACTAACATCACTCCTAAGTTTAATTCTAGAGCAATCAAACATTGTAAGCTTTTGGAGGACAAAATGAAAAAGGTGCCTAGAGTCAAACATCGAACTATGGAACTTTTTTAGCAAACTTACAAATTTTGATAATTTGGGAGCGCAAAGTGGGGCTCGTCCACCTGCATGTCCTCCCTCATTCCACGTGTGGAAAAGCCAGCTGGTATTTGGCTGGTGGAGGTGGTGCTTTGTGCCAGGCTGGTGGAGGGATAAACATATGGGGAATGTGGGCGTGTGTGCCATGTTTCTGGGTGGTGTTGAGGTGGATGTGGAATTGATGGGGCTGGTATAGGGGCAGTAGCATGTTGTGAAGAGCCATCAGGGAAAATTGCAGAGTCAAGGACTCTGGTGAGTGCTTCACGTATTTCTGACTGTCGAATGAAAGGCGCCCTTTTCAGTTTTTCCTCCAAGCTGAGCAGGAAATGGGCATCGCCTGAAAGCTTGGGGACAGGATGAGACATGGCCTCAAGTACATCAATGAGCCTGTGCTCCTCTCTGCCTACGGGGCCTGAGATTTGTACGTCTGCGTACAAGTGCCCGGGCTGGTGGGGCATACGGGGTTGGTGTTGGTGGTGGTGGTGGTGTATGGTTTGGTGGGGGTGGACTCTGTGTTCCTGGGGAGGCGCAGGGCTCAGTCGCCTGTGTGGCCTCCTCCTCATCCTCTTCCTGCCTCACAGTAGGCTCCCAGCTACTGTCGGTGCTGTCATTAGGAAATAATACATTACTATGTGCAATATATTATTCTCTGCATGTTATATAAAACAATATCCATGACCGCCATAAACATTGTAATTGACGTGACTTACCTACGCATTTCCACACATGGAATCAAAAAGGAAAGCTGTTCTGCGTGTATGTATCTTGAGGGCGCACTGGCAGCCGATCCACTCCTATATTCCCTCTCCTTGCGCCTGTGGCGCATAAAAGCTCCTTCACGCTCTTCCATTTATCCTTGATGATAGTGACTGTGGAAAAAAAATGTAAACATGAACTAATTAAATGATTGCTTTTATCTTTCATTTCTTAGGTACTTAGCTACTGGACAGTACTTGGCCAGTCTGCACTACGCCTTTATGATTGGGAAATCGACTGCAGGCAAGATCATCCAGGAAACATGCTGTGCGATATAGGATGTCCTGCGTGATGTGGTCATGTCCAAACCCACCAAGGAGGAGTGGATGCAAACAGCAGAAATTTTTGCCACCACATGCAATTTTCCTAACTGTGTGGGAGCCATAGACATTATAAATATAAATATAATTTCAGTGGTCCTTTTTGCCATAGCTGATGCCAACTACTGCTTCCGCTACATTGATGTGGGATCCTATGGCAGCAGCTCTGACTCGGTATTCGCCCATTCAGACTTTGGACTGATGCTGCGTCACGGTGATCTGGACCTCCCGGGGAACACCACGCTGTCTGGCACCGCTCATCCTGCTATGCCTTTCGTCTTTGTAGGAGACGAGGCATTTGCTCTGGATGAGCATCTTATGAGGCCTTACTCAAGCCGTGGACTGAGCCTGGAGAAGAGGGTCTTCAACTATAGGCTTACCCGAGCACGCAGGGTGGTGGAGTGTGCATTTGGCATACTGTCCAATAAATGGCGCTTTCTGCACTCATCAATAAATCTGAAAATAGAAAACGCCATCTCTGCGGTGAAGGCAGCTTGTGCCCTTCACAATTTTGTGCGGCGCAGAGATGGATTTCTATTTGATGATTCATCTGTGCATTGCATGGAGAGTAGCCATTGGAGTGGCAGCCGTGGTACCACGCATGGAGGCACCATTCGGGACCAATTTGTCACCTGAGGGGGAGGTGTCATGGCAAATGCAAGCAATTCAATCATGATTTTAAAAAAAATAACCTTTATTATTTGGATATAACTAATTTCTGAGCCTTGTTTTTTCTAATATTGAAATGCACCGAATAGCATGCACGCATGTCACATGAAAACACTGCACACATGTCACATGAAAACACTGCACACATGTCGCATGACAACACTGCACGCATGTCACATGAAAACACTGCACGCATGTCACATGAAAACACTGCACGCATGTCACATGAAAGCACTGCACGCATGTTACATGAAAACACTGCACGCATGTCACATGAAAACACTGCACGCATGTCACATGAAAACACTGCACACATGTCTCTTACCTTTTGCTTCTTTAACTTGCTTGGTAAAACTCTCCCAATCAGGCCATGTATTTTTCCCAATTTCTTCCCATGCACGCTGCCTGGTTCGCCAGTTCTTATAAGCAGAATCCTTCATGTCATAATTGCATGGCTTTGCCTGCACCAGGCGTATAACCGCCTCTGTATCGATCAGGCCACATGCTGCTGATTCCTCCATCTTTCTTGGTCGGCCGAAAACTGTGTCTGCAGCCCCTAGGGTGTGGTCTGTTGCCATGCGCGCTTTTAATGCCGAAAGCGCGCAAACACCAATTTCAGCCCGTTCACGAAGTCTATGGTCACGAACGCGCTGCAAGACGCCCCAAAGAAGCTCCTGTACTTTTTCTGGCGTAGGTCGTTTTAAAGCACGTTCAAACACCCTGTAATGCGCCCAGGTGTGAACCATGCCCATAGGAAATAATGGGATTTCGATGTTTGAGCGTTTTACAGAGCGTAGGAACGCGATGTAAAACGCCCAGGTGTGAACCGGGCCGTAGTACTTCAAGTACTACAGGAGCCTACAATAGCATTCTGACAAACACTAAAAATGTTAGCTTGGTAATCTAGGGCTCCAGGTTAACTGACAGGACAAATGTTTGATACACCTGAACAAAAACAACTTAATGAAAAAGTATGCAACAAATACAAGTCTTGAAGCATGCTTCGCAAATTGCATCCAAGCAACATTCATACACAAACATGGTATGTGTCTGCATCTCTGATACTGTGCCCTTCACATCTATTGCATACTGTTGAAATCAAATAAATGAATAAAGCAAATAAATTATAAATATATTACCATTTGCAAAACTGGTTCAAGGACTTTCATTTTAAACCAACAATGCCTTTGTTAACTGCTGTAAAATAGAAAAAAATATCTAAGTGGCTAAGTGGATTTCACACATGCCTTTATACAAAATGGATGCAATGTATTCAGATAATTTCTATGAAGTGATTTAATTCATCCAGTTCCAAAGAACAACACTGATAAGAATTAATAGCAAAACAATAAAAAATATGGATTTATGGTAGACAATAGGCTTATGTTCTGAGCTAATTGATTGAATGAATACTGTGGTTATGACTTGTGAGATGCAGGTTTTCACAAAGCACATCATACCTTGGAAATAAACAAAATTATGCTAAGAATGCTTGCCATGTGTAAACAACAGTAATGCTTAATCGTTGCAGTCAGATGTGGTGCATTGTTTATTAACATTAAACATGCATTAAAAAAAAACACTTATGCAAATTCTAACTCAGTGATATTTGATTAGGCATGCTTCCTTGTCCTAAGTTTTATTTGCTTTTGTTGCTGTAATTCCTTATTTTCCACCCTCACAGCATAAGTGGAATTGCTTTTATTTCTAGTAAAGGAAAGCTTTCATCTCCATTTCATTTCCAGTGATATGTGTGATGCAATATTAAAGAAACTTTCAGCTGTTGTAGTAAACGGCAGAGGAAGAATGCACAGGCCTTCCTGAATAGAATACCAATTTTGATCCATTGCCTTTTACTGTTGCCCAACAGTTATTTCCATACTCCATGCAGCTTCACAAGGATATCACTAAGACAACACATTTCTATTTAATGAGTTTGCTGTGGTCCTGTATATGGATTATATTTTCCGTGTGGCATTCTCACCATGCACCCACTCCTGGCACATTTTGAAACTTGCAGTTTCATTTGCTCTATTTCTGTGCTAACAGGATGCAGTCACTCCATACGCTATAAACGTACTGTAGTTAGGAGTTTTTTTTTATCTTTGACACCCCCTCAGTGGCATGCTAATGTGCAGCAGTGGTGATCTTCCCCTTGTGTACTGACCATAGAGTGCTCATAGCTGCATGTTTATTTTTTGTTTTCAAGCAACATGCTTCAGAAAACAGTTGCAGGGAGTAGGTTCCAGCGCCTTTGTTGCATCACGTGAAAAATAAAGAGCGGCTCCAAGTACTTCAGCAGCCTTGCAGATACTTTTTTTTACCCACAGCAAACAACTAATGCAGCTACAAGAAGATATAGATAAGAAGATATAATAGATACAAGAAGATATACAGTAGATGTTATACCAAATAGGTCAGTGTGTCTTAATTTTGGGCTCACCTCTGTGTGCTATAAATTATGTAAGTGTTTTTTAAAACAACGTGTCTCAGCAATTAGCACCTCTCCGGTATTTTCCCTTACCCAAGGGCATTATCTGGATGTAGTTTGTTTTTGTACATATGTTCCTTATATTTTCATGAATTTATGTTCCTCTTATTTCCTCCTTCAATCCAAAAATAAACCTCTAGGTTAAGTGTGTGTCTCGTTAAGGAACTTGAGTGTTCTGATTACATAATCTGTAAAGCACTGCTTTAAGCGGCACTTATTGAATAGATAACTAAATATTTGAACAATTAAAAAACTATTAAAATGAAAATATAAATATAGGACTATACTGAGTTAAGTACCTCCAGAATGCACATTGATCTTCCAGTATTGAGCAAAATAAAGGTGATCCTTCATCAGTAGTCATTGTCACGTCTCTTCCTGATTTGGCTGACCTCACAATCAAAGGATCCTTGATATGACATCTATCAAAAGAACACTAAGATATTTCTTGGGATTCTTCAATAGTCTCAAGCATGTTGGCTAGCTTATGCAAGTCATATTTGACTGCCGCATATGCTTAGTAACAATTCTGTATTAATGAAAATAAGATGTCATGGGGGGCGTGGCGAGCAGCCGACCAAGATGGCCGCGGTCTGAGCTAGCTCTGCTACACCGATCCCCGGGAAAGCACCATTAGCCCACAACAGCAAGACTCACCTGACGAAAAAGTCGCCTCTGGGTCTGGGAAAGTCGGCGGTATCCTCCGGTAGCCGAATCGGGGTGATGCGGAGTTGCTGACGGCAGAAAGATCCGAAAAGCGTGGAGAGCCGTTGACCAAGATGGCCGCGGTCTGGGCGAGCTCCGCACAATCGATCCCCAGGACGGCACCGAAAACCTCGTCGCGCATGAGCCGTCTGATGCCCCACGCTCAGGAGACATCAGGCACACTGACCATACTTTAGAACATTGGCGGTGCGAATTCCCCCTCATACTATGCGCTCGATGCAGCGGAATATCCTCCAGTTTATCTGGCACCCTCTCAGAGCTCGAGTGGCAAGAACCACTTTATATTCTAACCAAAGCATTGATACATTGTGAACCGACATTTTTATTATGTTTGATATGTGAAAATTTAAATAAACATATTGATACAGAAAATAAGATGTCACTATTGCGACCAATCATTTGCATCACTTACAAAAACTGCTCCACCTATTTCCAGCCTAATGTTGCCAATAGAGTGCCAAATATATTACCAAAAAGGTGGTCAAACCCATCCCTATCCACTGTAGTGTAACTTGAAACATGACGAACAAACTGTAACAGCATATGCTTTAATACATGAATGTACTTATTTCCTCAGTGAGAGAAGGGTAGAACTGACCCCAGAAAAATCACTTTATGTCAATATAAGGTACTCATTATTACCCTGTAGGGAAACCCTAAAAATTGACAAAATGTAAAAGGGCCATTCTGTCATTCATGGCCATCCCGGTCTTAGATTTTATTACATTAAAAATCAATTATATCAAAACATGTTTAGACTGTATTGATGTCTTGAAAAACTCATTATATCACACTTACAGTACGTGCAACCGAAGCAATGCTGTTTGTTATTTATTAAATCGGCTTTAGCTACATTACAAATAAATATTAACTGCACATAATGGGTGGAATGCACATTAAGATGTGTTAATGTTTTTACAGATGTTATCACACAGAAACTAGCAGCAAGCTTTTAAGACCTATCTTCTTACTGTAAAAGCCAGACCAGCCATATTAAGAGCGTATTAAATCCCTTGAATTGCACATCTATAGCACTAGGGATAAAGGTTAACAGCATATAAAAAGACCTGATGTTCTAGGAGATTGTTCAAACCATCTGGACAATTGGACTGATGAGTAAAAGGAAAGTGGGTATAGGACATTGGTTTGTGATTAGGAGTAAGTGGCCATGGGATTTCAGTCTTACCTGAGAATACATTTTGTTTTACACAGAACTTTAAAAAAAATCCTGTGAAATAAGGGTAAAAACTGTAAAGCTGTATAATGAAACTGAACTGAGGTAGGGTAAGATAACTGCATATGTAAACATGTTTCAAAGAACAATTTCAACTTTGTGAAGACGGCTTCAATTCTGATGAAATATCAGAAAGTTTATTATTTATTCCTTTATTAGCTTTTCAAATACAAAATATGGTTTTCAAATACAAAATGTATCACATATAATGTGAGACCACTATTGGGTGCTACCCCCGCACTGCAAGGGTTCAGTGCTCATTTTTGTCTACGGAGGAAAATAACAAAGATATATACTCATCCGATCCTCCCAGAGCTCCCTTCAGCCTGTCTCCTCCCCTGCTGGAGCAATAGTATATCCCTCTGTATCCTCATGTCCTATACACAGTATATAAGATGTGATGACTTACGGGACCTTAGACCACTGCAGGAGAGGGGGAGAGAGGCTCCAGGGACTGGTCTAACAGCAAGCTGGCTCTGAGGATCCAGTGAGCATAACTTTGTTTGTTTCCTCTCTAGACCAAACGGAGCACTTAACCCTTGCAGTGTGAGAGAAGCCCCACTGCAAGAGTTAAGAAAAAGATTCTCTGGAGTTCTTCTTTAAGGACAATTAGCAAAAAGCTGCATCATTTATAGAGCATGTCCTTGCAGCAGTCCCTGCTAAATTATGGAGTAGATGCATGACAGATCCTCTGACGGTGTAAGTGAACGATTCCATGGTCACCTGTTGACTGCTGTATTTAAATAGGCCATGTCACCAACCACTGGGGGAACTACCAGGGTCGCAGCGGTCGCACTTGCGACCGGGACCAGGTGTTCCGCCAGTTATAATGAAAATTATAAAAAGTAAAAGATAGTAAAATTAAAAAAAAGAAAAAATGTATAAAAGAAAAAAAAAGTGATAAAAAAGTTTTTACAAAAAATTAGAGGTACACAGAGCCGTCAATCTCTTTTTCTGTATCCCATGTTATCAATGAACAGGAATCCTCTATACTGAGTGTTCCTGTCCATTCATAACATGAGGACATTGAGTATGATTACTATAACCACAATCATGAATGAACAGGAAGTGATGTAGATTACTTCCCATTCATTCATAATTGTGGATATAGTAACCATACTCTGTCCTCAATTATCTACACTCAGCGATCACTTATCAGTTTCTGCTTGTACCCCGCTCTCCCCTCTGACACACAAAAAAAACCCCTTTCAAACCGGTGGAAAAATGGGGTCAAAATCATGTTTTTTGGAGGGGGGGGGCCCTTAACAGTTTCTTGCACCGGGGCCCTTAGGGTTCCTAGTTACGCCTCTGTCACCAACCTAAAAAAATAGCAGGTAAAAGCACAGGAAAATCAAGCATTTAAAGATGATTAACTGTAGTGTTGTCATTTCCATAAATAATTATTTATTCACTTGCAGTGTGACTACTCCAAGAAGAGTCAATTCCCTAGCACAGCCCCCCCCCCCCCCCCCCGTTCTAATTCTACAACCCCCTTTTTTTGGGGGA
>NW_017307921.1:149939-188868 GCF_000935625.1 Nanorana parkeri | reverse complement strand
GGTGCACTCCCTGGCACCGCCCCCCCCCCCCCCCTTCTTGCATATCATAGCCCTCTCCTTTTTGGGAGTGTCTACTTACCCCCTATGCTGGCCAAACTCCTCTACCCATTCCCTAAATAACCCTTTACGTAGCAGCAAGGGGAGAAGTGAAGGGGATGTTGGTTATGTGTTTAGATGAAGCACTGAGATCATGAGAAATGCTGAATTAAGTTTTACTTGCTTAGAAGAACATTATATCAGAATACAGCATTATACAGCTTACAGAGAGAACTTCCTGTGTATCATAGATGTAAGCGTAGAGACTAACATTGCACTACACTGCCATCTACAGCTCAAAAGACATATTGCAGTCAGTCAGTAATACAATCAGTACATGTCAGTATATCCTGTTGTATTTCCAACAGGGGAATACTATAGAGCAGTGGTGGCGGACCTTGGCACTCCAGCTGTTTTGGAACTACAAGTCCCATGAGGCATTGCAAGGCTCTGACAGCCACAGACATAACTCCCAGAGGCAGATGCATGTTGGGATTTGTAGTTTTGGCACAGCTGGAGTGCCAAGGTTCGCCACCACTGCCATAGAGTGTCACTTAAGTGACAGTTCTAAGTCTGCTGGAGCGTCTGACATCACATTAAAGTTAGTAGCACTGAGGAGTAGTCTCAGGGCTTTTGGATGTCTACACAAAGGAGGTTTTTGCCGATAAATAACATGCATAACATATGCTAAATGCTAATACGATCCCATGAGAACAGAGACTCTTTAAGAAAGACATTTAAAGTACTAAATCTATTTAATTTAATTATATTTGGCATCATGCCTCACTGTATACAGTTAATAAAAAAGTTTAGGAAACTAAAGTTTAATTTTTAAAAAGTTGCTAACAGGTAGAATTTAGATTTGCAGAACAAATGCTGTAATTTTGCTATAAAGTAATCTCCCTGTCCAGCTATCATTTTTTTTATAATTGTAGTGACTGACAGCCATGCATGTGCAGCTCAGTGTAATTCAATTAAATTGATTAGTGCCGGGTGCTGGGATGAAGAAACTCCTGTGCACATGTGCAGAAATTGCGGCCATCATGGCTGACCAATAGAGAAGAGAGAAGACCCTGGACCCAGAAGAAGACCAGGAGGAGACAGTAGAGGCAATGACAGAATGATGAGGGTGAGTTCAGACCTCACACCTCTGGAAGGGGGCCCTTTGGGAAATAAGTGTGCCATAATGTGCAACTATTCAGTGCGCATTATGGAAAGAGTTCTTGGGGGCACCAAATAGTAAAGTTCTTCTTTAACCATTGTGACGGACTGTCACGCCCGGGTCCCGGCGAGTATGTAACAGGATCTCAGCTACGGAGTTTTAGGGGGAATTGGACTCAGGTTTTAGTGAGACAGTAGTTCAGGCTTGAACCTCTGGCGTCACTCGCAATCTAACAGCGAGTTGGAGGTTCGTGCATCATATACCGTACGTAAATCAGGAAAATCAGAGGGACAGTAGTGGCTATTACTTCATAGACCACAGATTACTGAGAACATACGATTCATGTAACTTAGGAGGAGGATGGGACAACTGGCATCAAGCATCAAGGTAATATGAGTAGCCCGGTATGCGTCAGTACATAGGCAGCAAAACAAACGACAAACGCACTCAACAATTTGTTACCAGTTATACAGTAAGGTGCACACGAAATGGGCTTTGAATAGTAAAACAGCAGAAAGGCATCATGGCACACTCACAAAACCAGCATGTAAAACAACATGTCTCACCACTGCACCCAATTTGATATCTTCTGCCCCCATGTGCTCCAAGATGGAGACTCTCTTTGCTTGACCGATTTGGTGCAGCGACGCATGGGGTTTCTCAGCTGCCAATAGGATGTGCGGGATCCCTTGTGTGTTTCTGTACCTTTAAGGAGGTTGGGCGTCCTCCTGACAAACCTGCACCCAATTTGATATCTTCTGCCCCCATGTGCTCCAAGATGGAGACTCTCATAGTATAGAGTTAGGACCGCACTATAAGAGGTGCCTTGGCGCGGCAGTGCAGCTTACACATCCTCGGCTGAAGACGTGTATCCAAACCTCTGTCATTATCCTTAGTGGTGAGACATGTTGTTTTACATGCTGGTTTTGTGAGTGTGCCATGATGCCTTTCTGCTGCAGTACATAGGCAGCAGTTGCGGAGTATTAGAACGGATCTAACCCACAGGGGGCCCACGGCACAATGTACTCCAATGGAATAAAGTCAATGGTATTTACAGTACTCACAATGTACTCCAATGGAATAAAGTCAATGGTATTCACAGTACTCACAATGTACTCCAATGGAATAGAGTAAATGGTATTCACAGTACTCACTCAGTGAAAAGGGATTCACTTAACGATTGCAACTATAAGTGCAGAATACTTGCGGTTTGCAGAGTGGAGGGTTGCAGAGTGGTGGTTGCAGAGTGGATGCTGCAAAGTGGTGGTTGCAGAGTGGTGGTTGCAGAGTGGATGCTGCAGAGTGGATCCTCCTGGCAGGCTGTGGAGGATAGGTGCCCTGGGGCAACTGGAGAGTCTGGCAGGTCCCAGTGGCTGGTTAGCATGGAGGGTTAGCAGGGCGTTCGACCCTCAATAGTGGAACGCCTTGCTAACCTTGCAGGAGAATTTAAATAGCCCGCTAGCGTGGGAAATCGGAGGGGAAGCGTAGCGCCACTTCCGCGTTCCAGGGTGGAACGCATCGGCCGGCGTCATAGTGAGGAGGCGTGACGGCGGTGATGCTCTTCCGGGTGCGTTCCACCCTGGAACGTACACTCGCCGCCGGACGTCCCCGGGCTCCCTTACACTGACTCAACCATCACTGGGGCTGTTGGAGGAGCCTGGGGGCTTGCCTCCTTCCTACTGACTGTGACTATGGAGACCCCCCTCTGACCTTTTGGGGTTACAAGGAACAATTATCCCTGATTTATGTGTGGAGTGCTGCACCCTGTGCTCATTATAGGTACAGGGTTTGAATCCAGCAGCACTGAAGGGGGTTAATTCTAGACTTAGACTCCCATTGAACTCGTTACAGTCTATTTGTCCATTTGTTTAATTGTGTTAATGATGGGATTAACATAGTTGGCTCTAGGTCTAGATGACTCTGGGTGTTGATGAGTAGATTACCATATGATAGATACACAGGAGATAATCCCATCCTATTTGTTTTCCCTCTTCCTATTCTTTCATTAAGGCACTGGGGAAGGGATTGTTTGCTTGTTCTTGACCACCAGAACTGTATAAATACTGTGCTGGTTTTCAATAAAGTTAGTTCCTGTTTTGACTTCAACATTGGTGTTGTCTGATGTTTGGGGTAAATCTTTATTATTTTGGGAGTTTAGTTTTCTGTCCTAATATATTGGTTCCATCCAATAACTAGGCAGGTTTGGGCTGAGGACGCTAAAAATTGGGTTCCAGCGGAGAAGAGGCACCCAGTCGGGGTACCAGGCAGTCTGTCACATGCATATTTTCTGCTTTGTTAAAAAAAATAGCTTTCCTAGTGCTGAAACTGTGTAAAAATACAATTACAGCATTATGGACAGCTTGGGGCAGCAAATTTGCTTGCCAGCCTAAAAGCTGTTGATAGCTGGCTGCACTTGTGACATTTAAAGGGTGTTCACTGGCTGTCAAATTCAACTAGTATTAATTCATCCTATTATAAATAGGGTTAATGTAACTGTAGCATGCCAATTAAATACCATTAAATGTTAAAAGGACAGAAAGCCCACTAAGCCTAATGTATCAAAGTGTCACTACTGTAATTTAAACCTGACTGACTGCTAATGGTAAATAACTACATTTAGTTACATCAAGATGTACTGCCAGGGCTTGAGAGGGAGTAATATGCTGACATCACATATCACATGATCAGGAGAGGGAGAAATATGCTGACATCACACATCTCAAGACCAGAAGAGGAATTAGTATGCTGGTATTATACATCACACGACCAGGAAACGGAGTAATATGCTTGTTCTCCTCCACCATGTGGAAATAATAGGCTTGCCTATCTGCGATATCAAAATCAGCCACAACATGGAGCCTAAGAGAAAATATAACTATTTACAGCAGCTTCAAGACGGTTTTCCTTTAATAAGAAAAATCACTCCCAACATCCTTCTGCCCAAAGAGAAGGAAACAAGTGCATCTTGGGAGTTCAGGTTCCATTTTAGAAAGAGGAAATAAGAATCCACTGCCATCCACAGCATGTGTCTGGAGGAAAGAGCTTAAATCCTTCTTAGGTAGCATCGATGGTATGGATGGACTTGGTTCTTTCTGTATTTGTGAGCTGACACTATATTTACATGTTTTATATACTGATTGTATGTTTCTATGTTCTTTTACTAGTTTCATCCACCCTGTTTTGTTAATAAAGCATTTAGATTTCACTCAGTCTAGCTTATTGCAGAATAAGGGGGTTTAGCTGCATGTCCAGCTATACACAGGCCACTAGGCAATGTGTAGCGGGGACAGAACAATGCTGGCATCACACGTCACATGACCAGGAGAAAGAATAATATACTGGTATCACACTTCACATTACCAGGAGACAGAATGTTATGTTGACATCACTTGACCAAGAAAATGAATAAAATGCTGGCATGACACATCAGATGACCAGGAGAAGGAGAAACATACTGGCATCCAACATCACCAAGAAAGGGAGTAATATGCTGGCATCACATGACCAGCCTACCAGAACATGTGGGCAATACTGAGATATGCCTAGGTGAAATCTACAACATCTAGTGGGTTGGGTCATGTATTTCATAAAAACAAATAGCACAGGTACAGGTTCTACATGTTCCAGTTACCTTATAAAACCTAGAAGTTATGTAGTTTAAATTGTTATACTGTTGTTTTTTCAACCCAATACTTGTTGCACGGTCTAATATGACTAGCTTTCATTAAGCACTTGATTACACAGTATGTTTTAGTTTATCAGTGTTCAGAAAAGGTACAAAACACTTTGTTACTGAGTGTAACCAACATGTCACTTCACTATAAGCTCTTGATGGTTCATAAAACCTCGATTTCTGTTCATATGAAGTGAAGAGAGACTGGCTGGTTCCATATGACGAACAGGTAAATATATAATCATCATACCATTTCACGGCTGTCTTACTGCTCATCTCCTCTGTAACTTAGAAGGGATTTATTTATTCTTTCTTCTTGCTATGCAAATGTAACATTCTTCAATTTACTACTGAGATTTGTTTGTCTTACTGATGTCTTTTCATTCTACACAAAATGAAATAAAGAATACCTAGGAGAGAGATGAGATTGTATTTCACGTCAAGGGATGGATTTAATAAATGCTAGGTAGGTTGGAGAGAGAATATGACATTTATTTAACTTTGGGATTGTTTGCTTGCTCTGTTGGCTAAATATAATATAGATACATGCAGCAGATACATTTAAAGGGCCTATTTGCAGGGTAGTACATTGATATTTTACACAGTTTTCCAAGATCTGAGTACATTTCATTCTAACTTTAAAATGTGCCACTTAAAGTGATATTAAAGTAAAAAGGGTTTTCAGCTATGTTAAATGCTGATTAAACCACTTTCAATGGATGCTGCTCCTTGATGTTAAAAATGTTAGTTTCCTGCAGCTGGTCCTCTGAACACTGTTGCTCCTTTCCCTTGCAGCTGCCCTTGTGTGTGCTAGTAAGCAGTGTGTGTCTCCACAAACACATACAAGGCACAGCAAGGCAAGGCACTCTCCTCCTCCCTGCTCCCTGCTCCTTCCTCCCTTATCCCTTCTCCAAGGTAGTAGATTGACAGCTGCTGGCGACTGCTCTGTCCCTTATGATCTTGTTCTGGACAGGAAGTTCAGGAACGGTAAGCCAAGAGAGTTGGAGCCAGATGTTTGGAAACATAATGACTGTAAGTGCTAGGCAATGTATTTTTCTTTTATCTGAATTCATTATTTAAAAAAAGTTTTAAAGTTTAATACTACTTTAACTAGAACGGGGTAAAACCAATCTACGTACCACTTAATTTTTTCCCCCCTGACTTTGATTCTATGCACAGGTATGTGGAGCCTGAAAATCTCTGGTGGTTTTTGGTATTCTGCATATTAGAACACCATCTCCTCCATCCTAATCAACTCCACCCAGCTAAAAATACTGAGAAAGCTTTTTGTTACTGTGAATGCCATCTCTAACTAAGGACTTCACCAATATTCAGTTATCATATAAAAATAAATAAATTACAGGTATTTATATAGCGCCGTCAATTTTTGCAGCGCTTTATATAGTGCACATTCACATTAGTCCCTGCCCTTAAGGAGCATACAATCTAAGGTCCCTACGTCAGATGCATACATACAAGGGCCATTTTAGACAGGAGCCATTTAACCTACCAGCATGTATTTGGAGTAGGGGAGGAAACCCATGCAAGCACAGGGAGGACATGCAAACTCCTTGCAGATAGTTATTTGGCCCAGGATCCGAACCAGCGATTCCTAGTGCTGCAAGGCAGAACCACTACACCCCTGTGCTAATTACACCATCTGTACTTAAGGTAACTGTATAACATATAAATACATTACTTTGCATTGTACCAATTTCCAGGGCTTTTAAAATTTGGCATTTGGCAGGAGTGTTTCCCATATTGGAACATGAATCAGCGCCCCCTCATGCACCATCCTCAGCAACAGACAGATCAACATCTCTTAACCTCTTGCCGTCCGCCCGTTAAGAAAAAAACGGACGGACGGCAGACTCGCATCAGCGGGTTGCCGTCTCCAGATTTTTTCCTGCTTGCGCGCGCCCCCTAACGCGCTCGCGCGGGCAGGAAAGACCCGCTCGTTTCTACAGCCGTTAACGGCTGTTTCACATACAACCGATCAGCGGCTCTATTGCCGCCGATTGGTTGTATGGCGTGAATTTCGGGAGCCCCCCCATCGCGAGTGCCGCCATCTCCCCCCTCCTGACCCCTCACCTTTAATCCCGGGATCCGGTAGCCCATCTGCGGCCCGGGACCGGCTCTGGAGGGCGTCAGGAGGAGGAGGGAGGGAGATCAGCTCCTTGCTGATCTCCCTCTGTAGTGTGAATGCAGAAGGGATGTGTTTTACATCACTTCTGCATTCACCTGTCAGTCATCTGGCTCCTACTGCCAGAGAGAAGAAGCTGATGAAGCAAATCTGTGCTCCCCCCTTCGTTTACGCACATATAAACGTAAATATGCGTTGCATGCGCCAGCGCGCAAAAATGACAATTGCGCTACACATGTTACATATTGAAGTGAACGTCGCAGTGAGAGCAATCATTTTAGGCCCATCAATCACTGATAACACTAAACTGATGAGCGGTAAAAGCTTTTAATGCGTCGCCTATGGCCAATTTTGGGTAATGTCGTTTTTTGAGGTTTCGCTCGCGTGCGCAATTTTAAGGCTTGACATGTTTGGTGTCTCTTCACCCGACGTGACCCCGTCTTTTATATTTTACCAAAAAATTGGGTAATAATAAATGTTTTAGAATTTATTATAGGGGAAACTGTTTTGTTTTTTAAAATTTTCTGTAATTTTTCCTTAATATATTCAAACATAAAAACCCCATTGGTGAATAAATACCACCAAAATAAAGCTCTATGTGTCCCCAAAAAAGGGTATAAAATTCATTTCAGTACAGCGCTGCATGACGGAATAAATGTCAGTCAAAGTACCGCAGCGCTGAATACTGAAAAATGGCCTGGATGGGAAGGGGGTTTAACACCCCGGATGTCAACTGGTTAAAGTAGTAACTATGGTAACTATGGGTAAAATTAAAAATTGTATATATGATTAATTCTGTCAATAACATTAACACAGGGGGTTTTTTTTTTTCTGAGTGCACCATGCTTTTCCAGTGGCCAAAAGCACATTGTTTCTGGTGATTAGGTTTCCTGCCTACAGTGTGGGCTAAGTATTTTAAGCTCTTCCCATCGTGGGATGCTTGACGTCTCTCAGGCAAAGAGAGAGGGTGAAGTCACTGACCAGAGAGATATGTTCAAGCTTGCTGAATCTGGCTGCATTTAATTTTTTGGTACTTCAAATACACCCAAATGAAATGGGAAAAATAAAAAGTGAACCTGTGCTTTGCACACGCAGGACAAAACAACAGTTCACTTAGATGCTGTCCCCGTTTGCTGCTACACCTTCCCTTCCCAGGCACTGGTTATTTCTCTTTGTACCAATGGCAAAATGAAGCATCGGTGCATTGAATAGAAGGTGGGTATATGCGGAGAGCCCATTGCTTTGGCTACCATGTGCAAAGCACAAGAATACACACATGAAACATAGCCTATCTGTCCAGAACTTCTGATTTTCTTACAAGAATAATTATAGTGACTATCAGGGCCGGATTTACCATTAGGCAGAGTAGGCACGTGCCTACGGGCGCCCTTCATAGAGAGGGGCCATGCATGTACCTACTCTGCCTAATTCCTGATGTTGTGCCAAGATACAACACCGGGAATAGCATTCTGCACAAAATGCACCCTCCTGCACCAAGACCAGTGGCACCTACAGGAACCACTGGCTTCTGCAAATGCAGGTGAAGGACCCTGGTGCCGCATAAGGCTGCCCTGTACAATGCCTGTTTTTTGGGGTTTTTTGTACTGTTTATAAATATATTTATTAATTTTCAAACAATGATCCACATTTCACACATATTACATGTTTTACATAGCTGACAAACAATTTACATTAAAAACAAAACACCGGCATTAAAAACAAAACAAAACAATACATTGATCCCTTCTAATCTCCATATTATACACTTTATCCACAACCCAATCTATATCTGATCAGGGCCAACCTTCCAGTTTTTACCCTTTAAAGTGAGTGTCTCATATTATAATGAACTTTTATTATTAGCTGCCTGTTAATTTTAATTTCATTAGTGTTTGCATTTCTTTACTGTTTAAACCCTTCAACTCGGGCAGTGATTTGGTGCCTTCCATAAATCAATACTCTATGAGCCAAATATTATGTGCACCGACAATATTTTATCAAAGTGAAAAGTGAATCACCTTTTGTTAATCAAAGTGTGATAGTATGTGTCTTTATAAAAAATTACTATTAATTGTGCCTAATTATATCCTTAACACTTATTTATCTAAATAACTACAGGTAACCTTTGGTTAAGCCCTTAAAGTTATAAACTAGTCCAGGCAAAAAAGAGATTAAAACATGATAACACCAAAATACAAAAATAACAAACATTCTAAGGCATCCTGATCCAACCCTTTCTTTTTATCATTAACTGAAGTCTGGAACTATCCCATATTGTAATATACAGGAGAACCAATCTTCTAATCCTTAGTTGTGTGAGGACATCACTGATAAGTACTCTTCTGAGTTCTTATATATGAACCTCCCTTGCCATATTTCACAAAACGTTGAATGCTTATTTTGACTACTGAGAGACAATTCTTCCATAGAGCATATATGATTTATTTTGATAAACCATTCCTTTATTGGGGGAGGTTCTATACGCTTCCAATAAATTGGTATCAGACATTTTGCTGAATTTAGCAGGTGGTGTATAACTGACTTTTTATATCTCAACAGTGAACCTTCACTTTTATGAAATAGTATTACCCAGGGGTCCAAGCTCATGGGTATTCCCTGTATAGAGGAGATGATCTTACCCACCTCTACCCAGTATTTATTGATAACGGGACACTGCCGCCACCATACGTGTGCCATAGTTGCACTCATACCACAGCCTCTCCAACATAATGGTGAATTACTAGGGTCCATTGAATGTAATCTTACTGCCGTGAGGTACCATCTCGACAAAAGTTTATAATTCATCTCCTCTATATAGGATGATATTGATGTTCTACATACCAGTTGTCAGTGTTCGGCTGACTTCACTTCTGATCGGTCATTCACTCGGCTGCCCTCGGCAGCTTTGTGAATAGACCCCATAGTTTTCCTTGTTCTGATCAGGGAGTTCCCAATTCTTCTTCCCATTGCAACATGAACCCTGGAATCGGTGTAGGATCAATTTGTGATATACTTCTCTTTGGACATGATGATCCCGATAATATCACTTCCATTGGGTTTAGCTCATCCGTTGATCTAATTGGTTTAGGTAATAGTTGCAGAAAATGGGTTCGTTGGAGGTAACGCCACTTATCCATCAGCGATGGTGATAACAATCGACACAATATTGGTAACGGCTTAACACCTCTCGGTCCATCACATGATGCAGCCGTAGCGTACCTTCCTCTATCCATTTACCAAAATTTTGGTCTAAATTCCCTGGTTGAAAATAATCATGTCCTAACAGGGGCATTAAGGGTGAGTTATAACTCCACCCAACTTTCTTGTGCAATAAATCCCATACCGCCAGGGTATTCCCCACTAGGTGGAACAACTCCTTTGTTGTACCTCTATGTTGCTTCGGTAACCAGCAAATGACACCTTGTTATGACATGTCAGAAAAACTGTAAAAATTACTGAAAAGTCCAGTTCAAGCACTTGGGTGACATAGTCACCAGTGCCTGTTTGATGCGGACAGGCTTGTAGGACAGCCTTGCAAGACGCCAGGGTCCTTCTCTGTATATGTGAAAGCCAGCAGGTCCCGCAGCAGGTAAGGGCACCAGCTCAGGCTTAACAGATTTCTATTCATGCCATCAGACACCAGAAATGGAAATCCGGCTCAAGTGCTTGAACTAGACTTTTCAGTAATTGTTTCCGTTTTTCTGACATGTCATAACAAGGTGTCATTTTTCAAAAAAAGCTGTATATTTTACAATTAAAAAGCAGGCATCAAGCTCTGGGGGGGGCGGAGCCTGTACCCACTCGTATGCCGACATGGAGCAGTCAGGGAAAGTGACTTTGCAAGCAATACCACAGTCTCCTCTCCCCCAGTATTGAGACTGCAACTTTTATATGATTGTAACTTTGCAGCAAGGCAACAGGAGGAGGACAGGCATCAGCATTTACATGATTGTGCCCTCTCTGAGTCAGCATCTCTAGGGTAGCCTCAGAGATGAGAGTTTTTGCAGTCAGCATATACAGTATGTACATTATGCAGTAATAGCTCATGTTAACAATTCTGGATCCTGGCTGTCTCTGTTACAGAAGTTTCATGACACAGAATCATAGGGCAAGAGATCCGAAAACACATGTCTGACTGTCAAAACATGACACAGGTTCTAACCTTTGTTATATCCCTTCCCCAGTTTACAATTCAAGAAAGACTTCAAAATGAGTTGACCGCAAGCAAGTGGATAGATGTCGGGACCTCATTCAATCTTCTGCTGTTACACGATCTTATCAGATTGGATCGGGCCTGATGTACTGTGGTTATTTCACCACCTGTGGGTGAATGTTTTATTGCCTTTGTCCACTCACACTCTGGATATCGATGGAGTGTTCCATTTGGTGATACAGAAAGAAGGAAACTATTCCACTTTCTCTTAATGTTTCTATTTTGCCTTGGATCAAGCAACGTCTATACTAAGTGACATGTTTGTTTTTCTTTTATTACGGGTCTTATTTCCTGAATGTATTGTTATTATATTGTAAAATCTTTAAATAAAGAATATACAAAAAAAAACTCTTCTAAAATAAACTGCATTTACTCCATGGCACCACATTTCTATGTAAAAAATGTAGCCCGAATAAAAGAGAAATTCATGTTTCAATCTTGCATTCACCTTTCTTACCATCTATGTTATGATTTAAAGCATTTAACCTTGAGATATGTTCTCTTCCTTCTACCTAGAGCTTTGATTATGAGTCTCCTGGCATCTTATATAGTTACATGTGACATATATCTAGTAAACACATGCCTGTTTTAGAGCAGAAGGGGAACCAAAGCTTTTTATTTTCTGCGGTCAGGTAATGAATATAATTCAGAGGAAATGGAAGTTAGGTGCAACTGGGATTGCCATTAATAACCTAGGGTAGCAGGGCTGACTTATGTTTCCAGGGAATTGTGGGAAATCAATATGGAGAGAGGAGAATGCAGGATGTGGGAAAGGTTGAAGGCTTTGCTAGCAGTGATATGGTGCTGGTGTTATTTGTTGAGAAAACAAGATAAAAACTTTTATTGATTATATGTTTGGGGGTGGTAGCTACGGGTGAACCTGCATCATCACAGATAATCTGTCTCTAATTTGTTTTCTTTTTAAGATCACTCTCCTTTACAGTTCTATGTTATATAACAGCCCTTTTGAGCAGGCAACAATGTGAATGTTAAATGGGAAGTGAATAAGTCAGTTCTAGTGAGTGAACATATTTTTAACTTTAAAGGTCAACAACATTCCCAGCCCACAACCGACGTTCTTGTGTGCAATGCGCCTTTTAAATGTAGAAGTTCTACACCAAGGGTAGATTGACTAAAACAGTGGTATGGCCCTAATGTGTCCATACCAAAGATTTTTAAGCAAAAACAACATATTTATAAGGAACTGTGCTTTAGAAATGTGCTTGGTGAATGTACTTAGCATTCCACCACCTTTTAGACTCTGAAGCCAGTGGAACAGTATTGAAGTTAATGGGAGATGTAAAAAAGAAAAGACAAGAGGAAATACCATTCACATGACCTGTTAAAATCATGTGACCGACTCTCCTCCAATCACCTTGCTGTCTTAAGGTCCCATTATACCAGCCCGGTCTGCTGTAGTTCATTAAACGCATGCTTGTTAAAGTGTGTTGAATCAGCCCATTCGAATCATAGCTATCACTATTTTATTTGAAATCTTTTCTTTTTTGTAAAACAACAAAGAAAAGCCAAGAAATTTAAGGAAAAAATCCGGGACAAATACAAAATTCAGCAATACATTTTTAAAGTGGACAATTCAAACTGAGCATAATGTAAAAAATGCATGAGCATGGGACACCCTCAGTCGAAACCACGTCAAATTATTCAGATTCAGAGATATAGGCAAGCATATTGGCCTCATTAACCATTAGGAAGGCTTCTAAGGGTGCCCATACACCTTACAATTTACAATCGGAAATCTTCGTTGCTGCCAAGAACCCTCTTTGGATTTTAGCTCAAATAACCCATCATCCACAAACCAATTTCAATTATCATTCAATAGCAATAATAACTTAACGAATCTCCTCGATCGACAGAACGGATTTTCGTTTCCGTATGTGCAGTGTTCTTGTTGCGCTTTTTTTTCATACAAAAACGCCACTAATCCATCCATTTTCTTTCGGTTTGAAAAAAGTTTTCCAGCCTGCCCGTTAGATGAAATTGGGCAGGTGTACAGTCATTGTGATCGTTCACTTACATCAACTGGCTTATTATCGTACGAAAACCTGATTGCATTAGTTTTTTGAACGATAATCGTAAGGTATATGGGCACCTTTAGGTGGAAATTATGGGACCAAGATGAATTATTAGAGAAAAAAGACACCCTCTGCGTTCTAATTTTTTCTGTTGCAATATTTTTATTTAAAGTTTTTCAAAGAAAATAAACATAACCAACCACAAACACGACCAGTATTGCCTACGCAGTGGCATTACCATCAGGAACATAAGAAATACGATATCCTGGAAAAGTCGAAAATGGACATTGTGCAAATATTGGGAGCATTTTAAATGCAAGTAAATAACATTGAACAATATGCACCTGTACAGCATCATTCTGGTTAATAAACAGATCTTCCCAAATGGGAAACAAGAAAACATTACAACTCAGGTTGGAAGAAGGGAATGGGGAGAATCAAGGAAAAAAGGAAGGGAAGGGAATACAAAAGAAATAGAAAGGACCAGGTTGCACCTTCATGAATCCGGCACCCTGCGTGGAATGCTAACTCATTTTTTATCATATGCTCCAGTTTGCATTGCCCAAGTGTATGACAGATCCACTTTAAAATTAAAAAACGTTTACCTAGGCCTGTTTTTTTTTGTTTTTAGGTGTTGTGTTTTAAATCAAAAATGTTCCATGAAGTTTTAGCACATATGAGAAATGTGTCAATGTCTTTTTTTTGCAGTTCTTACTCACCATGCATTTTGAATCAACTCTGAATTCCTTCTGCTCCATTCCCAATAAATAGAGGATGGTGTTCTCATATGATGTAAAGCAAGTCATTTATTGCTCACAATAAAAAAAAAAACTAAAAAAAAAGTACAATTACCCTGACATTATAAACATTTGTGGGTGATTTTTATAATTTAGTGTTTATAAACCATGTACATTACATTTATTTAATGTGCACTATAATTGTATAGTCACATAACAAGTATGTGTATATATTACTGAAATTTAGTAATTGCCACGCTCCAGGGTGAAAGTATTGTAAGCCTGCCAAGCAACAGAACAACAAAAATGTTATACAGTAGCTTTACTATAGACCCCTTCAAAATGAATTTGCTACTTTAAAGTGGAACTATAGTTTTTGGAGGGGATTTAATAGCAAACAGGATTGTGTTTTTTTATTGAAGAAGAGACATATACGTTGATGCCACAGAGGGAGATAATGGACCTTCCATAGCTGCATAGCTTTGTGGTTGATTTGAGGGCAGCAGTCACCTTTAGTTGATGACCAGTTCATAGAAAAGTGCTTCTTTTTTCATGGAGGATTGTATTTTGGGTTTTTCTTTTTTTTGGTGATTTATTCATGTTTATTTTATGATGATAGGTCCTTTTTTAGGTTTGGCGTGCTCAAAGCCCAGCATTCATATGCTGCCATCTACTCCTGGGGCTGTCTTTTGTTCATAGCACACTGCTGTATCATTTAAAATAAAAAGAAGTGCAAGAACAGTGTGAACCTAAAGCACCCACATTAAATCACTCTTATTCACTAAACCGGCTATCCCTATAATTAAATTAAAAGTTAAGCATACACCAGTTAGGCCTAGTTAGGCCTATGTTACATGATTATTAAAACGGTACTACTGATGGTTTAATTTCTACATTGCTGTGTAATTTCTACATCTGTGGCCAAGAGCCTGGGCTCTTTGTCTCTAGTACATTTGAGCCTAGTCTTGCCCAAAGTTTGTTACCATTGATGCATGCTCCCTATGGCTTTGCTATTTCTTATGCCCTTTATGACAATAGCTTGCCTATTAACCCTAAAAATGACCAGAATTTACTAACAGGATTTGCCCCATTGTAGACTTCAATTGGATCGCTAAGTTAGAGTTTGATTAATTTCAAACAGGATTCACCATACATGTAGCAAAGCTAACCTGGGCAGATATACACATCCCTATAAACAATTACCTTTATAAAATAAAATGCACCCAGGTCTGCTGATCTTGTACATGCACTCCAGTGGTGTCTGCACAGCATTTCTCAGAAATGGATTCCTGATGGTGACTAGAAATAAGCCAAAGATACCTGGGTTTGGTTCGGGTCGGGTTTGACAAACTTCTCACAAGTCCTGAAAGTTAATCTGAATCACATTGAAGTCAAAGGGAGCAGAATCTATCAAATCAATTCTGGCTATTTTCAGGACCAATTTGCAAGCTTATGTTAAAAAGAGCATGGACAGCTGCTCACAGCCCTGGGGGACATATTCCAATGCAATTTTTTTTTTTTAAATACGCTTTGGCAGGAAACAGGTTTAATTATAGTGTTTACAGGGCAACATTAAAATTGCATAACTTCTTTAAATAGCTTGCTGGATGAGTGCTCTATACCTTGTCTGTGAAGTGGTGCATCTGTAGGATGTACCCAAGCAAAAGTTAAATTTCAAAGAAAAAAATACTATTTAAATTACTGGCCAGTAAATGACTTCTCACTATTGCATTGTTTTTTGCTGCAAAAAATAAAACAAACAATAGTAATTAGTCCTAATTTTAACCTACTACTATTATTTTACATTAATCATTTACAGTAACAACATTCAAACAAATTTGAGATTTGTGGAGAGCTCAAGTAAAGTTTAGGATGAAGATTATTAAAAAAAAAAATTCTTCATTATGCAAAATCAATCAGAATTAATGTAACGCCATAATATGATTTTTAATGGCCCCATTGTGAGCATAACAAGGCAATTTTGGGGCTGTAATCTTCTTTAAAAAGGACATAGCAGTAATACTATTACCATTGCTGGAGTGACAAGAAATAGGGAGGGAGGAAACAAATGTGACCATCGTCAACTAGTGTTGTAAGCAAGTATGCTTGCATTGCAGTTTGAATTTATGTTTTTTTTCTCTGTTAATGGTTTCTGCAAAGCCCATTGAATTTTGACTGTTGCCTGACAAACTGCCAGCAGGGAAGCTACAGCCTTTACCATCTCCTGTTTTTCTCCTAATGGTTTCTGACTCGGTATGGAAACAGAATCTTTTTTTTGTTCATCCTTAATTTCCCTTGTTATTAAAGAAATTAGTCACTCTGCCAAACAACTTGTCAATAAAGTTATCACTTCATGTACCTTTGGCAACAATTCAACAGGCTGCTTGTCTGAGAAATACATAAAGTGTCATCTTATCCTCTGGTGCCATAGCATCAAATTAAAGTCCCATTTCACAAGGCACATAGAGTTCACAACCTTAATTGTCTGTGAATTGTTTCTTTAGGATGAAACACTGGTAACAAATATATCAAGCATTATTAAAGTAACCTTTTCACCTGCCAGCTTTAACTATCTCATATCCATTTTTTCTTTGCACTTTGCTGAAATATGTTTAGGCTGCCTTTGACCTGGCTATTGGCTAATTAATGATTGGTACAGCCAGTAGACAACAAAATTATTTGCACAAGATAACCTCTCAAAGGTTTACATGTCTTACCATACAATGTAAGGTTGGCAATTTAGGCAATACAGTGGGGTTGATTTACTAAAGGAACAGAGGCTGTTTACCTATCAAAGTGAATATTAGTGTTAAACACAAGAACAAAAAGGCACACACCATCTCTGGGTGGAATACAACTGAATTTGGACAATCCAGACAGCATGGTTAATAACAAGCAGAGTTTGGGTCAGGCAGCAATCCAAATAGCATGGCCAGTTACAAACAGAGGTGTGGTTAAAAGGGTACAAGGGAAGAGAATGCCAGTGTATAAACACTATCAGAAGCCCAGAGTACTGGGCTTGCAAAGTATAAATAGTGTGCTGGCCTTAGTGCTGGCCAGTAAGCTGAGAGAAGATAGTGAAAGCTGTGCAGCACCTGCTACAGTGAGAGGCTGTGAGCTGCAGAGCAGGAATCTTCCAGATCATAGACTGACTGATGCAACTAACCGAGGAGGAAAGAGACAAAAAGGGAATCTGCCAGAGCATAGACTAACTGGTATTCAAAATATTATCCTCTTCCCTCTTGGGTTGGTCATCTGGACCCCTTGGTGCCGACTTATTAGGGAGGCTTAATTGAATTTTTCTTTTTTGAGGAAATTGGAATGCAATTTTTTTAATAAAAGAAGGTAGTACCAGTGGTAGTACCAGAAGTTAGATATTCTCAATGAAGGTAGCAGTTGTAAGGGAAAGCAGACTGGGTTTTTTGTTGAAGAATTTTGCATGAACCAATGTATGTGAGAGCAATTCTGTAAGTGGATACTTTGAGGGTAATGTTTTTCGTAGATAGTTTTGAGGAAACAGGGTCCAGGGGGCAGGTGGCTAAGAGGTCTCAGAAAAAACGTTTCGCAATTTCCATTGTGTTAACAAGGGCTAAAAAAGAAATGATTGAATGTGATGGTAGACATGCTATGTTAGATGGGGTAGATATCTAGACATTGGACATCTCAATAGAAATTAAAAAAAGAGTATGCTTGGACCAGATGAAAGTGTGTTAATAAGAGCGACAAAATAGGCCTGTTTGGCAACATTGGGCCAGGAATTATATTTGAGGAGGACAGATTTATATAAGAAGTCTTGCAGGGATTTACACCACAGTCACTCAAAGCAGAACTGTCTTTTAAAACTTCTGGTGTTGTGTGCCTGCCAGGGTGGTCATGGGCAAGGCCTAATTCTGTTTGTTATCTACAGGGACTTCTGCGCTCGATTAATCTAAGAAAACTGGGCGTTTCTCCTTATAGCTGCTCACCTAAATTGGCTGCATGAGCCTGCATTAATATCATTCAAATATGTGAAGCGGCGCTATCACCCAACAAGTAAACAAATATGTGCAAAAACCAAATATTACAAGAGTGGGCAGAGTGACACACAAAGAAAGACTAAGACAACAGAGTGCAGAGTGCGGAGGTCAGTAATGTTCAAAAACCATACACACCCATTGTCACATCAGAGTAACGTTTTGGAACAGCAAAGGCCCTTCCTCAGGCAAAACAGATAAATATACTTGTGAAGTCTATAAACAATGACTTTTCTACATGCTGGAGTGCTTGTGACCTTTTTTGAGGTCAATAATGTAACGCAGAGTGCGGAGGTCAGTAATGTAATGCAGAGTGCGGGGTTCAGTAATGTAACGCAGAGTGCGGAGCTCAGTAATGTAACGCAGAGTGCAGAGTTCAATAATGTAACGCAGAGTGCGGAGGTCAGTAATGTAACGCAGAGTGCGGAGTTCAGTAATGTAACGCAGAGTGCGGAGCTCAGTAATCTAATGCAGAGTGCGGAGCTTAGTAATGTAACGCAGAGTGCGGAGCTCAGTAATGTAATGTAGAGTGCGGAGCTCAGTAATGTAACGCAGAGTGCGGAGCTCAGTAATGTAACGCAGAGTGCATTGGTCAATAATGTATCGCAGGGTGCGAAGGTCAGTAATGTAACGCAAAGTGCGGAGGTCAGTAATGTAACGCAGAGTGCGGAGCTCAGTAATGTAAAGCAGAGTGCGGAGCTCAGTAATGTAACGTAAAGTGCAGATGACAGAAATGTAACGCAAAGTGCTGATGACAGCCATGTAACGCAAAGTGCGGATGACACCAATGTAACGCAAAGTGCTGATGACAGCAATGTAACGCAAAGTGCGGATGACAGCAATGTAACGCAAAGTGCGGATGACAGCAATGTAACGCAAAGTGCGGATGACAGCAATGTAACGCAAAGTGCCAATGACAGCAATGTAACCCATTCAAATTAATGATAGGGTGACAGCCGCTGCATGTACACGCCTGCATACCGCATGTAATCATATGTGAAAGGATTACATGCAGTTAGGAATCTGTCACACAATTGTTTATCCAGAGATAGTGATTGTTTGTGTAACTGCATGTAATCATATCACACACAATTACATGCAGTATGCAGGCGTGTACATGCCGCGGCTGTCACCCGATCATTAACTTGAATGTCTTTCCTTCCAAGCCCCCTCACCTGCTTTCATCCGTGCAGGGAGGAGGCACATCATCGTTCCCTAGTGATCTAGCGGTGATCATTAGTAAGGTCTAAACTAGACCTTACTAATGATCCATCATTCGGCCGGAGCTCAGAACTGACAGGAGCAGCTCTGCGGTCTGCATCCGTCGGAGATGCAGACCGTGTAGCTGCTCCTGCAAGTCGGGCACGCGGTCCGTGACCGTGTGCCCGACTTTTTAGCTGGCAAGAGTGAAGCTGTACGGCAGCGGCCGTTTTAAAGGGAAATCAGCGGGGGCACACGGGCGGCAATGAATAACCTAGGGGGGCAATTTCCCCCCCTTGCCCCCCTGTAGAGACGCCTATGATAGTGCCGCTTCACATATTTGAATGATACGAATTCTGTTTGTAGTGAGTGAAAAGCAAATGTGTCTAGGGAGGACTCAGGGACGTCTCCATTCTGCCAAGTGGAATCTCTGACCATGCCCCACTGAGGGTATGTGTGGCGGCCTCCTCAGTCCCCTCTGACCGGCTGTGGCGCCTCTCTAGATTCTGGATTTCGGATGAGAGAGTGGGGGATCATATCACTCCTGCCATTGCTGATTATTGGAGTCTTAATCAGGGGACGGCCTCCTCGGAGATGGAGTGGGACTCCTCTAAAGCTTTCCTGCGGGGCCAATACCAGTATGTGATCAAGAAAACTAGGCGGGGGGTCCATCTCCAGCTTACTGAGGCCGAGCGGCGGGCGCGGGCCCTGGAACGCAGGTACACAGACACTACAGACCCCAAACTCTACTTGGTCATGCAGAGTGTATACAGGGATTTGATGCTACTGCGCACGGATGCGTCCCGCAGATGCTTGCTTTACCAGACTCAGCGACTGTTTGCGGAAGGGGAGCGCAATGGTAGACTATTGGCTTAGCTGGTGCGGGAGGCCAGGGGAGCGTGCAGTGTTTCCAGGGTGATGGATCCGGATGGATCTATTTTGACAGACCCTGGTAGCATCACAGCCCGCTTTGCCTCCTTCTATCAGGAACTCTACCGCTCCAGGGTGACCTACTCGGACCTGGACCTCTCGACCTACCTTGACGGGATTGACTTCCCAGTCCTACCCCTGGACTCTCGCACAGCACTGGATACAACCTTTAATGAGAAGGAACTGGTGCTGGCAATCTCCTCCTTAAAAACTGGTAAGACGCCGGGCCCGGATGAATTCCCGGTGGAGTTCTATAAGACCCATGCTGAGGGGGTTGCCCCCCACCTGCTGCGCACCTATGGGGAGGCTATTGGGGCGGGCGCTCTTCCTCCCTCCATGATGGAAGCAATCATAGTGGTTATTGTGACGGACCCCAGGTACCCCAACTGGGTACCTCCGCCAAAGAGCGTCTCCTGCCCGCCAAACCCCACTCTCAGCCAGCAGATTCGCAGTAACCAGCCCCTAACCCCCAATCACGAGGCAAAACTCATGTGGAAGGTTCAACATAGAAAGAGCAACTCCTTTATTAAACACAGGACATTCACTTTAGAGACACTGGGAGGGCTACAACCCCTCCCCTCCCCCTCATGACAAACACAGATCACACAGTGAATCATACATTTACATACACAGTCAAACAGTACAATAGGGTGAGCATCAGATAACAGGTGAGGGTGTGGGGAAGCTATGCAACATATATACAACTGACTTAACTTAATTAAGTCTCCATTTTGAATACACAAACCATGTGGCCAAATCCTTGTCCTCCACCATTTTAAAACATATTTCCCAGAGGGCAACAGTCACTATCTGCATATAAAATGTACATTTAGCCCCCAAATCTCCTGTTCTCTTTCTGGGCCATAATCGGTGGGTAAGAGGCCAGTCTGCAGCCCCCTCCAACTAGCACAGTGACGGTGCAGTCCGTCACAGTGGTGCCCAAGCCTGGGAAGGACCCCGAGCAGTGCTCGTCTTATCGCCCAATATCCCTCTTAAATGCATATAAAATGTACATTTAGCCCAAAAATCTCCTGTTCTCTTGCTGGGCCATAATCAGTGGGTAAGAGGCCAGTCTGCAGCCCCCTCCAACTAGCACAGTGACGGTGCAGTCCGTCACAGTGGTGCCCAAGCCTGGGAAGGACCCCGAGCATGCTCGGTAATCGGCTCAATGCTGTAATCACCCTGCTGATACATGGGGACCAGACAGGATGTATGCCTGGGAGGGGGACAGATGGTCAACTTACGACGCCTTTTCACTAATGTGGATAGGCTGCGAACATCACAGGGGCAGGAGGCAGTGGCCTCCTTAGGATATTGAAAAGGCGTTCGACTCTGTTGAATGGCCTTACTTACTTGCAGTCCTCCACAGATTTGGGTTTGGGGATCGCTTTGTTGCCTGGATACAGCTCCTTTACTCCTCCCCCACTGCTAGAGTACGCATCAACAATATGCTGTGGGGCCCTTTCGGCCTGGGCCGGGGCACGAGACAGGGCTGTCCCCTCTCGCCTGGACTATTTGCACTGGCGATGGAACCTATAGCTATCCTGCTTCGTGCCTCGGCTAGGGTGGTGGGGCTTCCAGTGGGGAGGTTGGTGGAGAAGCTCTCCCTCTACGCTGATGATGCGATACTTTACCTGGGTGATGTGGGGCCCTCCCTGACAGCAGCTTTGGGGATAATAGATACATTTGGTTCCTTCTCTGGTCTCCGGGTGAACTGGGGGAAATCCCTACTGTTCCCGCTGGGCTCCTCCCACCTTCTGCTTGATCCGGGCTTGCCCCTTACGCAGGTCTCTGAATTTCGGTACTTGGGTGTGGTGGTGACTTCGGATCCGGCCCACTTCCTAGATGATCATTTATACCCCATACTTAGACACTTGAGGGCGAAATGCTTGGCATGGAAAACACTCCCCCTGACACCGGTGGGTAGAATTAATTTGATAAAAATGGTGTTCCTCACTAAGTTTCTTTACTGTTTCCGAAACACCCCAGTCCAGATTCCTAATTCTTTTTTTCAAACTCTGGAAGGTGTCATCTCCAATTTTGTCTGGGTGGGGAAAACTCCTTGGGTATCTAGGGGGATCCTCCGTCTCCCTCTGTCTGAGGGGGGACTGGGACTGCCCTGCTTCAAAACGTACTATTGGGCATCGGTTCTGGTGACTGTCCGTTGGTGGTTTGCAAGGGATCAAGATAACCCAGCGGTGACTCTGGAGGCTGCTCTGATGGGTTCTTATGCAGGGCTGAGTAATTTGGTGTTCAGGGGTCCGAAGGCTACCGGGACGATCACGGGACCTATGCGTACTGTGCTGGCGGTGTGGGATAGGATGAGAAGGGGACGAGTGCCGGTTGGAACTATCTCCCCTGATACACCCCTTTGGGGCAACCCACAACTAGCAACTCTGCAGTTGCAACACGCGTGTAGAGCCCAGTTCCCTAACCCGATGACTATTGCCTCAGAACGTATTAAGCAATTCCTAATGTCAGACAGACTGCACAAACCCTTGTCCTCCATCTACCTTCGGTTGACCTGTAAGGGAAGGCCCCAGCTTGTGGCCCTATACGAGAAGTGGAGGGCGGACATCCCCCTTCTTACAGAGGACCTTTGGGAAGACTGTGTCCAGGCCTATGTATCCACAGTAATTTCTCCTAGAGAACGCTTTATTCAGATTTAATTTCTCCATAGAGCCTACTATACCCCTGCTAGATTAGCTAGAATTTACCCCACAGCGGACGCGACATGTGCTCGCTGCGGGGGTGGAGGAGGGCACTTTCCTTCATATGGTATGATCCTGCAGCAAGCTTCGACCCTACTGGGACTCGGTGGTATGTACGGTCAGTGCGGTGTCTGGTCTTCAGCTGGAGGTGGACCCATTGATTTTCCTGCTAAAGTGTGGGGAGACGCTACAAGCTCCTAGGGCCACGAAACTCCTTTTATTTTATGTAGCTTAATAATCCTGAGATGGAAGCTGGTTTCTCCCCCTACGGTGGGACAATGGTTAAGTACAATTGATAGGATGCTCCCCCCTCTACAGGCTAACATACATGAGTCGTAACTGTGTGCGCAAATTTGATCGAATCTGGGGGGACTGGGTGGCGGCCAGAGGACTTACCTTGGAGGGTCCGGGCGGAGAGACCTTACTCCCGCCTGTATACCCTGAGCAGTGATCCAAAGGTGTGTAGATGGAGGACCTGGGAGACTTTATTGATGGCAAGGGATGGAGCGGAGAACAGGATCCCTTCTGGGCTGTTGGCTCCCCCCCCCAGGGGTTTTTCTCAGTAGCATGGCTGGACCTACTGGTGGGATTGGCCGTGTTGCAAGCACATGATACCAACGATCCACACTTTAATTAGCCTTGTAGTGTTGGTCTAGTCATACATGTATTTTTCTTACTTTTTTCATTATTGTATTGTCTTGTACTAAATGCTGATATGCTGTATTGTGATGGTGTTATTTATTTTTCTCTGTACTGTATGTAGTTTGTTTTTGTGTATTAAAACCAATAAGTACTTTACCTGTTAAAAACAAAAAAGAAGTGTATGTCCACTGCATTAGGCCAAAAGAAGAGTTTTAGAGGAGAGTAATGGATTGGGGGGGGGGCGGGCGGGCAAGGAAATCATTGAAAAGTGCTTTGTGGGGACAGAGGGATTCCAACTTCCTCTCTCTTTCACCCACTGGGTCTGGGTGATTTGGATTCCTGAAGCCAAGTGTCAGTAACAGCAAGTGGGTTAAAATTGTAGAAGGTCATTGGCAGTGTGGAGAGGTTGTTACAGACAGAACATGCATTTCAAAGGGCATACTAGAAAGGGGGGGGAGGTGTTGCTGGTTCTTGGAAGCAGGGAAATCAAAATTAGAGCGTGAGGGATGTGGCTGCTGCCAGAGGAATAATAGTGGTACTTGTGGGTCGTGATAGATGGTGGAGGGCAAGGGTTAGCGGAGACATCTCCAGAGGTTAGGAGAAGCAGGAGAGTGAGGGAGGCAAGATGGGAGTGAGATTCATATGCAGGCATGTACCCCAGTGTTCTGTAAAATGGTACTGGGGGCATATCAATATTAACTATGAAATTCTCTCTTCCCTCATCTTGAAAAAACGCAGCATTCAATTCAGTACAACTGACCTCAGGCTGCCCTAATATTGCCAGGCATCCTCAAATTCCAGCAAGGGATATCTGCTAATCTGGGTCTGTGATCTTTATAGTTCCTAGTGAATCAATAAAACCTGAATGTTTACCTAGAGCTTTCCCTAGGCCTGGGAAGGATTACCATTAATTATTTTTATTTACGATAGCTGAACTGTGCAAGACAATTACCATGGTATTAGCGTTTTTATGACACCTAATTCCCAACAGATCACCTGGTGGATAAGAAAGGAATGTGTGGTATCCCACTAGGTCATAAACTGAGAGTGACAATATTAACCCCATAGTCATAACTTTGAATTAGAGAATGATATTGTAAAATGAATTGCATAAATAGCTGTGTCTCGTAAACAGAAAGCCACATATATCAATCATGGGTAAGTTACAATGGTCAGAGGACTGAAAAGTCACATTTATCCTCTTGGGCCAACCATGATTGGTACACCTGACAATTTTGGTTTCTATTTAAAGCTAATTTAATGACGCACAATAATTTAGGGGTTATCAGACAGTAGCATATAAGGATATTAAACTATATGGATAGTTATAAAAATGGACAGTTTGGGAGGAGCAGAGAAGGGTATCATAAAAGTGTAGCCCTCCTGCTCACCCTCCCCAGCCTTGCCTGATGGGCCGGCTCTGTGACACCCCCTAGAGGACTGACAAAAAGATGCTGCAAAGGTAGCTGAAGGCTCTAGGTTTTTAACATCAAGAGGAGGCTCTTGTAACATCAGAAGGAAAAGTTTGTGTAACATCCAAGAAGAGTTCCCCTTTAACCTCCAGAAAGAATCTCTGCAAACCTTACTTGGAGAAAGAGCCATTCAGATCTATCTGCTGTGCGTCGAACTGGACTCTGTTAGAACTTGTAAACCCAGGACTGTTAAGTACTCTCTTTTTATTCCTTTTTATTTCGTTTTATGTCGTTTTTTTACTGTCTCTCTTTAGTAACATATTTTTCGTAACTGCGGAGTTAACCAACCCTAGTGGCGATCGCTCTCAGTCTGCTGGCCTGAGATTGTTGTCCTGTGGGCTGAAAAATCTCTGTGCAGGGTGAGGCTGGGAAAGGTATTGCCACGTCCTTGTGATGGCTCGCTTGGTTCAAAACTGCGTATAGTTATGTGTTATTGACGTTCAGTGGGTTCAGACCGGGCAGCTCCGTCATACTGGAAGTTGTGCCATCATGTGTGTTCAGAAAGAGCAGGAGGTAATGAGTGAAATAATAGGAGTGAGGGTGATAAATATATAAGGTTTGCAATGGAGATGAGGGGTAAATAAGTGAGAGTTTAAGGAGAGAGGAGACTATTGTGAGAAGGAAAGTTCGAGAGAGCACATTAGAGGGTAGAGAGAGTTGAAAGCAAACTGTGAAAGAGAGCAGGTAATCTTGCAAACTGTTTGGAAAGGATTTAGCATGAACTGTTTAGCATGATTTTAATGCTAATATATACTGTATATTGAGATGGGGTCATATTTCTGAGTTACTCAATTAGAGCTGATAAAAGACACATACAAATGTGCAAACTTTCCACACTATGACAGAACACAAAGCAGGAAAAGACAGAGGTAAGATCAGCTGCTTGATCAGGGAAGGCACCAGGAAGGTAAATCTATTACAATATAGACAAGTTTATTGGTTGCTACAGATAGCAGAGCAGATGTCACTTTTGGTTTATGTACAGCAGACATGATGCCCATGTTAAAAGTGACACACATTTATCCAGAAATGGCAGTTTGGCTCCTAAGCTTTCCTTCTGAGTTCCTCTTCATGGGACAAGTGAGTGAGCCCTATCTGCATGGGCTCCTCAGGAGAAGGTGGCAGGGAGAAGGAGGCTTGGAGCATAGGAGAATAGCATTCAGAACTTCTTTTCCAAAGGTGATGGTCCACTTGGATAGATGAACAACACATATAGAAGCGCACTGCTGATGTGAGGTCACACTGCTGGGATGTGTCAAAAGAATTTGAGGGGTGGATATGCTTGCAAAATGATTATTGGTCTCTAAGTTGAAAACATTTGTGAAAATAGAATGGTCGGTGTGCTAGCTCCTTATAACAGGAGCTCCTTATAAAAACCTCTAATTTAGAGGTTTCTTGCAAGCAGCACACTGGTGATTTGGACACAATATGGTTTTTCCCAACAAAGAACACATATTTTCAGATAATAAACAGTATCCTGACATCTCCAAACTACCGAGGCTGCCTAAAACCACAGCCAGCATAAAACAAGTCAATGTCCATTATTCCCCACCACACTCTCTCTCCTTGAGCACAACATGTGAAAGCAATTTCTAAAGCTACAAACCCAGATACACCTAGAAAGTCAACACTGGTGGGACATATCCAGGGGACTTAGGATCCACAAAACGTGTGACTTTTTGGAACAGGACCTTGCTTCTAATTGGCAACTCCTGGCAGAATTCTGCACCAAAAAGTGGATTGAGCTCATCATCAAAATGAAAACTAGAGACCACGACTAGGGCGGCACAAAACCTCCGCACCACCATCAAAGATTCTTTTTGCACCTCCTGCCTTTTTACTCCCTGGTCAGCCAACCTAGAATACAAAGTCAAAATACATGAACATAACATCATTAGGTCTAAATCTAAGAAATTGCTAAAAGATATTGCCGATTATAATTTAAACAGAGTTTTTTGTTGGAAGCAGGTCTCCCGACATCACTCTACACACAAACCCAATCCAGTCTCCCTTTTATCCACACACCTGGCACCTTCTGCCAGGGTGGTTGACTTAGTATGGGACGATGTTTCTCTTAAATACAACCCCAGATCAGCCCAGATTTCAGGGGACAAGTTAGCTAAATGGCATGAGAAGCCGAAGAACTCAGCCAGCCCTTGCCCTACTTCCTCACCCACCCTTTCCAACCCAGTCACTGCCATCAACACTCCAGGTCTCAAACAATCATCTGCCATTCAAATGGAACCCCCTATTGATGATACCACCGAGACCTTGAGCCAACGCCATGTGTCCTCCAACATACCTACCATTCCTTTTTTAGAGCAGGGACCTCTAAACCCTCTAAAGACAAAACGAAAAACAAGAAGACGGATTAGAGGAGGAAAATGTAGCAAAAATTGCAAAAAAAGAAAAGCAAACACCGGAAACTCCACAATAAAAAATTTGTATCTCTCCAAACATAGTTTCACTCCAAGTGAAACCTCATTACTTAAGAAAGGTCTAAATTTTGCTCCAGACACCAAACCAGACCCATTTACTCTTTTTAAAGACCTCAACAAATTAATTAGGTTGCTGACACTCCGGAGACATTACTCCAACACCGGAACGAAAATCCCCCCCGCTGTTGCTCCTCTCAATATCCCCCTCGAACTAGAGGTTGCGGCAGATATCTTTGATGAACCTGGACGGCGATGTTTTGCAAACCCTATATGAACTAGTGAACCAGAATTCCACTTTGGAATTGGACTTTGAGGCCTTATTGAATCCCGACATCATCCACACTACCCTCAGACCCAAATCTACCTTCTTTCCGGCACACTCCAAGGGTCCCTTTATAGACACATTTTACCATGTTGTCTATGCAGATCTCTTGGAGACATGTAGCAACGCGAAGCGCCACCACAATCTCACCCCCCTTGAGAACAGGGCGCTCAACGATCTAGAATCCAATTGTAATCAAACAAGGGAGGGGGATAGTCATTCAGGACCGTCCCACTTACATCAGGGAAGCACTCAGAGTGCTTTCTGATTCAATCACCTATGTATCCCTCCAGCAGAGCCCCTACCCGTCTTTTCTAAGGAACTTGAAGGTCTAATCAATTCAGCACACGTTAGGGGCATCATCAATAAGAAGGAGAAATAATTTCTATTATTAAAACACCCAAGCACGCCATATTTTTACCACCTATTGAAGATCCATAAGGATAGTCAAAATCCTCCTGGACGACCTATCATCACAAGTACCAACAGCTTGACAAATGGTCTCTCCAAATATATAGATAATTTTTTACAACCGATAGTAGAATCGCTCCCTTCATACATCAAAGATTCAGGTCATCTCATCAATATCTTATCCACCTACACATGGGACCCGTCCTACACCTGGGTGTAAGTTCCTTTTACACATCCATCCCCCACACAGTGGGCCTCAACGCCTTACAATTCTTTCTGGGCCAATCTTCGATTAACTTCAACCAGGTCCAGTTCCTCCTGAACTGCACGGAGTTCACGTTAACACACAACTACTTTTCCTTTCTAGGAAAATTCTATCTTCAGACCCAAGGGACAGCAATGGGGGCAAATTATGCCCCGAGCTACGCAAATCTGACAATGGGTACTTGGGAAGCTATTTGGGAACACAACCCTTTTGCGAACAAGCTCATTTATTATGGTAGATACATTGATAACATCCTATTCATCTGGGATGGTCCGCCTCAAAGTGTTTCGGATTTCCTCTTACATTGCAACATGAACAACTTTGGTTTGGTATTCACACATGAGGTCAATAGTACGAGACTGGTGATCCTTGATCTAGAGCTCTACTTCAATGACCACCAAATCATCACCAGCAACAGCTGTCACCACCCCCGTTGGAAAAATAACATTCCAAAGAGCCAATTTTGTAGATTAAGAAGGAACTGCACACAGAACACTGACTACACTACATCCAGTCAACTTCTTCTCGAGAAGTTTAGAGAGAAGGACTACCCGGAGGAACTTATCACAGAGGCATACTCAACTTATTTGGATCCCAAACAAGTCTCAGTAAATAGGGACGACACCGACGAGAACCAAAACACCAAACAAATCAGGTTTATTACCACATTTAACAACAATTATAAAGCAGTCCAGAAGGCAGTCACTAAACATTGGCACATTCTACAGAAAGACCCTAGACTGGTTCCTAATTTACCCTCCAAACCCTCAATTAATTTGAGAAAAAAACAAAAATGTGAGGAATAGGGTAGGACCTAGTCGCTCCTTTCTAGCACCTGAGATCCCACCAAAAAATTTCCTATTTGACAACAGGGTGGGTATCTTTCAATGCAGAAAGCCTAGATGCCTGACCTGCCAATTTATCCAGCATGGACAGACTAGTTTCATAGACCACCTCAAGAAGCCCCACCACTTAAACCAGTTTATCTCGTGTTCCCACGATCATGTGGTATATGGGCTTACCTGTCCCTGTGGGCTGATATATGTTGGATGCACCACACACCCGTTACGGGCAAGAATTGGAGACCACACGCGTCTCATCGAGAAGGGCAATCTAGAACATAGTGTCCCGAGGGACTTCACTGTGAAAGACCAAAAAATTATCCAGGACCTACGGGTGTTTGCCATAGAACACATTTCCACACATTTGTTTCCATCTAAACGGTTCCACTCATTGTGCAGAAGAGAAACATTCTGGATCTACAAACTCAATATTCTGACACCCGTAGGGTTGAATAAAGAAATCGAAATTCACACCATTCTTTAGATTACAGCTTAAATAGGTTATCAATTAATCATTCCTCACAGCTACAGATAAAACGGCCCCTTCAACAACAAAAAAACCTTTTTCCCCTCAAAAATAAAAAAAACCCTTTTCCCCCCAAGCCATGGGCACACTTACAGGTGTGCATGGATGTGGGCAGGGTTGGTCATGGGTGGGGGCATGCACTTACATTTGTGCGTTTTTTACGGTCATAGGCGTTTGCATGCCCACGCATGTGCATTTAGGTGCACCTAGCTGCACACACATCTGCACTCACTTGATGTAGGCACAGGCCTTTGCGGTTTTTAGGAGGTACATATAAACATTCAATGTTTTTATGTGTTACCACTTTTATCCTCAATATCAAGACAAGTGAGGATATTTTAGCCTTTGTATTACTTAGTTTTATTCATACTTTATTCTTATTTTCAGTTTTAATTTCATTAGTACAATAGATTCTTTTTTATGATCAATGAATTTCCTTTTTTAAGTTCATGTGAAGTGTGGTGTTTATTCATGTATGGACAATAAAGATTTTTTCCAATAAAATAAAATTTTTAGTCAACCAATAAAATATACATTTTTTAATTAGTTAATAAACATGATCACATCAACCATTTCTGCTTTGGTCCCTCGGGGGTTCCCCAACTCTCATGTGACCACGACAGGAGGAGGGCACACCTACAGCAATAAGGGTACTAACATGTATATGACCCTCAGAATCTTCCCGATCAGAAAGTGTCATCGAATGACATTCATAACATACCAGGGGCGAAGCCGAGGGTCCGCCCCCTGGGTGCTCTCAAGTTCGGAGCTCCTCCCCCCTCTAGATCACCCGACTATCACAAGGCGAATCCAGCTAGTTCGTCCCCCTCCTGTCAATTTTAAAAAGCCCGCGGTCTGCACAATCCCAAGGCTTGAAAAAGAGGGCATCCCTCGAAACGCGTAGCCGTCTATCTACTGAGAGCCTTCATCCTATGTACAGCTCTCCACCACTTTCGATCCTTAGCGCGAGACTTCCAATATTCCTGTGACAGCAGCCCGACAGAATCTGTGAATACACGGTGCCTGGCGTCTCATAGCCGTTCGCTGCTCCCCTCTCTCCCTCTCTCCCACTCTCCCTCTCTCCCACCCGCCGCGGCCCGGCCTGGCCAGCCGAGTACGCTGGCTGCTCCACCGATACACACTCCGTCCAGACCTGCCAACATCCACCACTGGAGCTAACTATCCATCGAGTCAAGTTCCATCCCAGTGAACTGCCACCCAGATGTCAGGGGAGCTTCCAACTGTGAGTCCAGTGCATTTTACGTATAATTAGACACTAGCATTCCCAGGGTAGTAGCACTCCTACAAACTAATTGTGTATTGCTATGTATCGGTCCACTTGGATAGATAGTCTCATAGCTTCTTCCAAGGTAGCAAGCGCAGGGTAGTGAACCCCCTGGTCCTTAAACAAGAACTCCAGGAAAACATTTTCTTAACCTTTGCCGTGGGGCTACCCCCGCACTGCAAGGGTTGAGTGTTTGTTTTTGTCTAGGTTCAGAAATAACAAAGTTATACTCACCCGAAGCTCCGAGCTGGTCAGCTTTCACAGCGCTCCCTCCAGCCTGTATCCTCCTCTTTTGCAGCATTGGAATCTTCCTCAGCATCCTCACATCTATACACTGTGTATAAAAATAATGAATTATGGAACCTCAGTGCACTGCAGCGAAGGGGGAGAGAGGCACAAGGGACCGGTCTAAGAACAGGCTGGCTTGGAGCATTGGGTGAGTATAACTTTTTTTAACTTAGAGAAAATGAGCAGTTAACCCTTGCAGTTTGGGGGCAGACCCACTGCAAGCAGTAATCATTTTTCTTTCCTGGAGTTCTTCTTTAATGGAATTTTCCAAGCCTAGACTAAAATGGTTCCTCAGAGCAGGGTAGTTCCACACAGAACAGATTCCCAGTGGCAATACAAGAACAGTATTGATGCTCTGTCCATTTACCCTCATAGGGCTCTGAGGTTAAAACCTTGAAGAAACCATCCACAGAGGATAGGGCTGGATCTGTGGAGGCCATACTTTAGATTTAGGACTCCTTAAAGTAACAAGATTATATTTTGGACGCTATGTTCCCTTAAAACCATAGGCGTGGAGCCTCATCTGAAAGTATAGATTACAGCTGATGACAAAGAACAAATTACTGCTCTGGAAAGTGAACCTGAAGTTCCAGTTTGCTGGAGCTAGCACCTGTGACAGTCACCTGATTTTGCTCTGAGACATGCAGGGAGAGTTTCTGCATCTGTCTGGTTGGTTTGCATAGTTCTTCTGCAAATATTTGGGCCTGCATAGAAACCATCCCGATGGTTAGAGGGTTTGTGAAAATATAAGGTAAAGTTCGAAACAGAAATTCATGTACTGTCCATGGATGGAGAAGGGACCATTTTTAGGATAAAGTAAACTAAATTAAAATCTAGTTTATTTTATCTTAAAAATATTGGTTTGATAAACATTTGCACAAATACCGTGCGACATAAAAAATTGCAACTAGCATCTTTTTATTCTACATAGCCTCTGCTTTCAGAAAATATATTGTTTTGGGGTCTGGAGCTGTTTTCTAGCCAAACATTTATATTTTATCATGTGTGCGTAAATAGTAAAAAAACTGCTCCAGACAGCAAGTGGTTAAGGATAGATTGGTGCAAAATTAACATAACCGTAATAAGAGGAAGGACAACTGTAGGATAAATGTCACTGAAAAAGTTGGGGGTTGGTCATATTGTCAATTTTTTATTGGGGAGAAACAAATCCTTTTACTGAATGGTTAAATATATTCCCCTAAACAATTCTCAAATTGCAAAGTGGCCAGGGTAATATACCTACCATGTAGGTATAAGAAAGAGGGCAGAGAATGTATGATCATTTATATGCAGTATTAGTTGGCAATACGAGCTCCCCTATTGGCCAACATACAGTACAGCTCTATGCAATCATTATAGTTAACCAAGCATTATATTCATTGCTCTTGATAGAATACATGCCAGCCTGAGAGGGGGCAAATGGGATAAGCTACTACCACATCTGAGCCAATGTCCCTCCCGGTTTAAATGAATCCACCAGCTTTAAACCATTTTTATAACTCACATAAACAATTTAGCCTGTTACCTTCCCAATCCTGATTCTGGTTAATGCATTGTGTTTGTTATATCTCAATGGTGCCAAATTGATTTATATATCCATTTTGCAGAAACTGTTTTATATGCATTAACAAAGTGGTAATGTGTACTGGCATTTTTTACAGAAAAAAATATACAGGGTTATTCACTAAATGGTGAAGAGTTTGGAAAAGGCAGGAGAAGTGAACAATCTAAGCCAAAATAGCTGATTTGGAAAAATTCTTCAATTCAGCTCACCTCTGTTGTCCTAGATTGTTCACCTCTCCTGCCTTCTCCAAACTCTTCACCCTTTTGTGAATAGCCCTGGTAGAGATTCCTAAAATGTTTTACATTTTAACTTAGATATTGTTAAATATACTTTTGGTTTAATTTCTCTGATCACATATAAAACTTGCTTTATTTACTTCATTTTTCCTTCAAATGTTCATTTACTTTATATTTTATAAATTAGGCACATTTTATGTTATTCTTCTATCACCTTATTACTCTGGTCATATTTTCTACATTTTAGGCACTCTATAATTTTTTCTAAATTCTCAAATGCACATAAGAGTTAAAATGGTGAAATTGTTCTCAGACATAATGATAACATTATTATATGGAAAGGTCAATGCTTTTAAGATTCCTCTGGTATTATAATCGTTCAAGTAATTGCAAAAGGCTTTGTGACTGTTGCACAATTTGCTCTGATAATTTATTACACCAATATGATCTGTTCATGTAGAATAAGCATGCCTTGCCATCTGCACAGAATATATTTTATAGCCTAAAAATTGCACTTTAGTAATTGCCTCGGTATCTTTCTGCTAAGCAAAATCTGGCATCTATTTTAAGCCTTTAAAACTTGCATGCTGGAAAAGACAATTGGGTCAACCGAGCGTTAAATATATTTATTGGGAAAGGTGTCTAACGGATGTTTTGCTGCAGAGGATTTATTTTCAGATGCACTTGTACTTCTATTTGTAATTCTTTTGTTCCATCAAATGATCAGGGTTCCAGAAGCATTGGTAAAATGTTAATATGCTCTGAAAAGTCAATCACATTTTTGTTAATGGCTGCCAACCAAAGTGCCCTGGGGAGACCTTAGTGTTGTGTGAATTTTTAGCTGAAATATTCTGTTCCTTCGCTCACAGACACAAGTTAATTTTTATTGCTGGAAACATAAATATTAGACTTTACCTAGTACAAGAGTAAAATTGTAAAAATGATTCATGCCATGTAGGACACTTTTGAAAATATTTAAAGAATGTATTCTCAAGCTACAGAATTGAGCTGACCGTTGAAAGGTTGAAAGTACTGCTAAGCTTTCTACATCAAGGTTCTGATTTCTCCTATGGTCAACCTTCAACAACAATATTTACAGTAAATATTAAAATGGTTAAAATGTGGCGTTACCAGGATGTTTAAGATAAGCAGTGCTACAAATACCCCAATAAACCTTCTCAGTGAATCTAAATTCCTCCAGTGTACTTAAAAGAGTAAAATTATTTGTGAAATATTATCTCTAAAAAAACGATGTCAAACAGACAATTACTTCAAGCCTTATACATAATACTATCAGTGTGCAAAACAATTGTGCATTCAATTCTTTAACTAATTGTCTCTCCCTCCTAGTGTTACCCTTTAATACATTGCCTTTTACAAATGTTGTTATGCTGTGTTATTTCAGATCCTTAGTAAAGTTTCCACAGTTGTGACTACTTGTGTGATTAATGATCCTCCAGTGCTCCTTATACCCGTACGGGGGTGATTTACTAACCTAAACACACGCACGCAGTGGCGTAACCAGAGATCTGGGCGCCCGGGGCAGAAATTTCCCCCCCCCCAATTGTGCTGGGAGGGAACACACTACAGAGGTGTATACATGTTCGTGGTGTGTTTATAAGGTTAGTAAATCAACCCCTATATGTCGCTTACCTCCTTGCTGGGACCTTACTCTCTTATGAGAACAAGCGCTTATGCAGATTCAAGAACTTCTTTCCACACCACACACTTTCAATTGCGTTTCCAGTCCTCAATAATGAAAGATCTTCCTTCCTTCAAACTCACATTAAAAACATATACTGTATAAACCAGCATATCAGACTCGCCTGTCCCTGTTCTACAGGTTACAGGTGATTTACACTGTCCTTGCTGCTATCGGTGTTCTGACATCACTGACTCCATCCCTACGCGTTACGTCGATTGACTTCATCTGGGAGCTAGAGTTTAAGATATACTGTACATATTCTTGAAGAAATTTGCAGTCCCTAAGGATTTTTTATATTAATATATTTTCATATATATAATTTTTACATATTTAGCTATACTCATTGGTGATTTGTTAGTATGAGGATAGAGATGACATACAAGATATACATATTGGTAACAATCTGGTGTACAAGATAAGAGAGGATGATGACAGGAAAAGGTTCATAGAGAAATCATAGCAATGACAAGCAATTACCAGTATTAAGGAGTTGCTATGGTACACTGACTCCAGCTTCAAGACAAAGTCAATCGACGTAACGCATAGGGGCAGAGTCAGTGACGTCAGAACGCCGATAGAAGGGGAGTCTTATATGCTGGTTTATAGATGTTTTTAATGGGAGTTTTATTTCATCGTTTTAAATAAATATAATTTTGGTAAATATGGGTCATGCTATGATATATACCTCTATTTTTAAGCTTGAATGAAGAGGTGTTCAACCAAAAGCGACAAGGAAAGCAATTGGTTCTATCCAAAGTGGTTATGAACCTAGTGCAGCTATATATGAGGGTCGGAGAGTTAAATTGTAGTATAAATCAATTTATTGGTAAAAAAACATGTAATTTCTTTCTTTCAGTTCAACCAAAAGCGATATTCTTGGAAGGAAGATCTTTCATTATCGAGGACTGGAAACCCTATTGAAAGTGTGTGATGTGAAAAGAAGCTGGAAAGCCTTGGATCTGCATAAGCGCTTGTGACCTGATCTCATAAGAGAGTAAGGTCCTAGCAAAGAGGTGAGCGTCATATATTGTTTGAGTACGGGTGAAAGGAGCACTGGAGGATCATTAATCACACAAGTAGTCACAACTGTGGAGACTTTATTAAGGATTTGAAATAACACAACACAACGACATTTATAAAAGAAAATGTATGAAAGGGAAACACTAGAAAGGAGAGACAATTAGTTGAAGAATTGAATGCACAACTGTTTTGGACACTGATAGTATTAGGGTTTGAAGTAATTGTCTGTTTGACATCGTTTTTGGAGATAATATTTCATAAATAATTTTACCCTTTTATGTACACTGGAGGAATTTAGATTAACTGAGAAGGTTTATTGGGGTATTTGTAGCGCTGCTTATCTTAACCATCCAGTACATTTGAGGTTCAAGTAACCATATATGTGAGCAGCTATAATTCATACCCACTAATTGATAGAATTTAGCGCAGGATTTAATTTACATATAATATTTACAGTACAGTAGATAACTAATTCCATAAACAAAAATGTTATATATTGCAGATTACCAGTCCTTAGATGTGGTGGCTACTTTGATTTCCATCTAACAGGCTAATAACATTTGACAAGAAAATATCTGTTGATCTTGCCAGAAATGCAGTTTTCTTGTCTATTCCTATGAGCAGAACTGAATGTTAAAACAATGTTATTGTTACTGTAAACTTCTAAATCTAATTACCCCCTATGTAGCTGCAGCCCTGTCCTAATCAGGTGTGGGCTAATTAAACCTGCCACTGTGTTTAGCAACTTGTCTTGCTGGCTGAAGCTCTAGCCAAGTTATCGGTGGCCTACTGAATCTTTTTACATGCCTCCAGCTCTGGGATTGGCCTTGTCTCTGCAGGTGCCTTTTTAAGCATCACTAACCAGTGCCTCCGTGTTTGTGATAGCTTGGTGGGTCCTACCTCTTGAACCTTTGCCTTGACGTCAGACTGCTTTTGGATTACGTTTTTTATAAAGGAGACGGTGGAAGATAGTTTGAAGCATTTGGGTATCGCATCTACAAGCAAGAAGCAGCGATCTCAGGCCCTCAACCAAAGGGATGGGTCTTCTAGAACTGATGACTCTGCAGACTCTGACCATTCCTCAGGAGAGAAACAGTCTGAAACCTTTACTTTTGGTTTTGCTCTGATCCAGTCATGAAGCAGACAATCAAGTGGGAGAAAGATTCCACTCCTCAACAAAACCTAAATCTGGCTAGTGGCTAAAACCTAAATCTTCCAGAACAGAATCAGCAACTTGTATACTCTTCACCAGTCTGATACAGAGTTGTGGGATACTCCACCCAAGGTTTAAACACCTTTGCAAAGGCTGGCAAGGCATGTGACTTTTATTTTTTTACTGGGGAAGAATGTATTAAAAAATTGCCATTAAGTTACAATCTTGCAATTTTTATGTTTGTTTTAGTTAAATTGTATCTGTAGACCAAAATTTTTAAGTAGGGAAGAGTTAGACCCCCTGTCAGATTTTATACCTCATTGGATGCAGTCACTATTCAGGCAACAATTTACCACCCAGCTCCTTTGATTTTGCAATTGAAGTTTGTCGAGCCAGGTGGTACTGACAGGGTCACTCACAGTTCCAAAAGTAAGCCATATATGGCTAGCCTAAAGGAATAAGGTTTAGATGTGCTGCAAGGAAAATTATATCATGTGTCAGCAACCATTCTTTTTAATCTTTGCGCTTTCTCTCAGCTTCCGCTCATACACTAAGCCAGGTGAATTATCACTCTGTAAAGTGAACATGCTCTAGGCTTTCAATAAATATCTGCTAAATGGCAGAGGGACAAAGGCAACATTGCTGTCTACGATAGGATATTTGTACAGCAACATTTATGTTAAAGCACATTCTGAAAATGTGACCCTTGATGTGAAGACTGATTAGACACAGAGTTCTCTTGGCTCAATGAAGCACAGAGGGTGATGCAATTTTAGAGGAGCTAATCTACTGACTGACAGGTCACATGACTGTGCTCTGTCAGCCTTCTTTGGTTCCCTTTTGGTGGAAAATTCCCCTTTCTGTCGGTGGAATGTCCCTCCGCATTCTCACATCTAATACATTGGGGGTGATTTACTAACCTAAACACACGCACGCACTAGGTGCGTGTGATTTTTACACAGCAAAATGTATTTATCAACCAAAAAGTCTCTAAAAGCATATTTCCACTAATGCCATATATGCAATTCCTGCATTCATCAACGCAAGCAACACAATGTAGAGCTAATTTACACAACATCACCTTGCAATTCATGCAGGGCTTTGCACAACACACCTGCTGGGTGTGTACACACTACAAAGGTGTCTAGATTCCACCAATAGATCATGCTGGGAGGGAACACACTAAAGAGGTGTATACTTATTCGTGACGTGTTTATAAGGTTAGTAAATTAACCCCATTGCATCAGACATGAAGACTGCCGGAGTGGAGGAGGAGAGAAACTGCAGGGACTGGTCTAGCAGTCAGTGGGATCCAAGGATCAGGTGAATATGTCTCTTTTATTTTACACCCTAGACCAAAACGAGCACTTTCCCCCTGCCCCACTGCATTGCATTTCACCAACTCTATGAGTATAGCATGTTCAGTGACCAAAATTAATTTGAACTCAGCTTATTGAATGAGGTGGAGCTGTACTGACTAAAATCATCCAATCATGTCCAAGTCAAAATCATGTTTTCAAAATTGTTTGTGCACAAGGACAAGAGAGCGGCATTTATAAAATATAAGACGGAGGGGTCGGCATTGGCGTTCCTTAACTACAAAGAATGTAACAAAAAATGCAAACTAGAAATCCGGGCAGCTAAAACTGAGTGCGAAAAGCATATCGCTGCAGATAGTAAAAAGAACCCCAAAAAATTTTACCAATATATTAACAGTAAAAAGGTGAGAAAGGAGCAGATAGGCCCAATAAAGGATGAAAGCGGGAAGCTAGTCACAAACGACAAGGAGAGGGCCGAGGCGCTGAACGCTTTTTTCTCCTCAGTATACACTCAGGAGGGAAACGGGTTTGACACACATGATAAAACTCCCAGTTTAACTCAAAATATACCCCAGTGGTTGACGGAAACC
>NW_017307921.1:117966-149921 GCF_000935625.1 Nanorana parkeri | reverse complement strand
AGGGGGGATATGATCTCCATGTACAAAATGTTCAATGGTGGCAGCAACATTAGCGATAAACTGTTTAAAATTAACTCCATTACAAAAACTAGAGGCCACCACCTAAAATTGGTGGAAAAAAAATTCCAGCACAAGGGGCGAAGGGGGTTCTTCACAGTAAGATCAGTTAGGGTCTGGAACTCACTGCCACAGACAGTGATTTCAGCAAAGAATGTGGAATTGTTCAAGAAACTTTTGGACGATTTCTTAAGGGACCGTAATATACAGGGGTACAGGTACTCCTAGAATGAGATCCTAATAGGTTGGACTTGATGGACTAATGTCTTTATTCAACCTCAAATACTATGTAACTATGTAACTATGTAACAAGCCTGAGGCTTTTCAAAGGTTTAAACTTAAACAATTGGACTACATTGAACTAGCTAAGTGAAAAAAATCAATTTAAGTGACCATGTTCTACTGCAGTAGTAAAGTATCTTCCCTGCCAAGCCTCTACTCGTTTAATCTATTGCTTGTTTGTCCCTGTTAATCCCAGTAGTGTATCTACTGTTATAGCAGTCAACACAGCTCTTGTGTTTTAACATTATTTGCTTTTCCTGGCGTTCAACTTTAAAGCAAATGTTATCAATAGCAATAATCACTAATAGTGAACATGCTATGTTATGCTGACAGTTCACCTACCTACACTTGAATCAATAAGATTTTAATTAATGTTTATGCCAAGCCAATAATTTTTTTTTGTAGTTTATGATAGACCGAAGAATCATTCAAATTTTTGTCTGGTTTCCACTGCTCTCTGGGTTTCTGTTACAATCATCTCCTCTCACTTCCTGCTCTGCTAACACCGTTTTAACAAACAGTAAGTGAAAATCTGCAAGAGGAACACACAGAAAACAAACAAACAAAATATAAGGTGAATAGATACGGGTGTACATTCACTTTAAGATCAGTTACACTACAGTTACACTATTGTCCCAATTGACATTGCCAGGTGCCACACAGAGAGGTCACTGTGGGATCCCCAAAAAATTCTGATATGTTGCAACATGAATTACAGTTACTCCTCTGCTAGTAGTGATTTACTAAAGAAGTAGATCATGTTCAGTTTGTAAAGTTTTTTTTAATGTTTGTGAATGATATGTAACAAAAGTTCACATTTATTTTACAAATAAGAAAAAAATCACGTGTAAAGATAATCAAAGCTAGCACAAATTCTGCTAGCAACCACTAAGCTATTGGGACAATTCAATCCGAGTGAATGAGGTGAAGTTGTGCTGTAAACATCCTATAATGTTGTAGCACTGATTCAGATTGTTGAGTTTTACTTTCACATGCTTGAGTATTATTTGCAAAGTGAGTTTTCGCTTTATTTCCCCAAGATAAGTAAGTTAACATCACATTTATAAAATGAACATGCTCTACTTATTTAGTTTCCACTGACCCCTTTTTACTTTTGTTCAAACAACCAGCATACAAATGTTCGGTAAATGTAAATGTGTAAAGGGGTTTATTTGCAAAAAGAAAAGAAAATAATAAGTGTGATAAAATAAATGTACAATAAAGAAAAACAAAACTTTAGTAGGGGGTTGGGAATGGGGCAGTGGGGAGTTGGTGGCAGAGGAGTGTGGGCCAGGGAAGGGTTGGCTGTGTCAGGTTAGGAAGGGTGAGGATGTTGTAAAGGGGACGTTGTGGAGGGGTCTTGGGAAGGTTGAAGCATAAGGTGCTGGTCTGAGGAAATGGAGTGGGAGGATTGTTCTAATTCTAAAACAATAGGTGAAGGTTTGTGGTCTTGGGTTTGGGAATGTCCTTTGTCAGGTTGCTGAGCATCAAGAATCTGGATCTTACCACCTAAATCACATGTGTGCAATATTATGCCAATGAGAGAGAAGTCATGGAAGTGCATATATCAAAACCAGTCTCTTTTTTAAAAAAGCAGCATGCAGGAGACACCGCTCTACTTACATGCATAGGTTCATTTCTGAGCATCTGAGATATTTCACACACACCATTTGTACTAGTAGGTTATTTACTAGCACTGCACTAGATGCAAACCCGTAAACTTCCACAATTAGAATGATCTATTTTATGCCATTTACAAACGTTTGGCATGTACTATCGCTACTCACAATTTAAGATTTTCCCAAACTTTTGTGTTCGAAAATATAGATTTTATGAAGACAAGAGACCAGTATTATGCTTTAAATCTTTATTTACTTTCTCCAGCAGCAAAGGGTTAATAGCAAGTTAAACAAACTTAGTAACGCACAAACAAACTTGCTGGAACAATCAGAATAACCAATCAACGTGAATCATATACTATCCAAACAGGTGTTCTCCACAAGGCTTTCTCTTTCTGGCTGCGAAAAATTCAAGGCAGCAATCCAACAAAAAATTGTGTCAGTCACCGACCAAAGCACTTAAGAGATAACTTCTTCAAACAGTAACGAGAAAACAGGGTGAGTGAAATGGGTGGGATAATACTCGCCTCCTGTCTTCATAAAATCTATATTTTCTTACAACAAAGGGTTGGGAAAATCTTACATTTTATTTCAGACAGGAGGCTCCTATTATGCTTGTTAATAGCTGTAAAAATTGTCAAGACATTACAAAATAATGCTAGAAACATGAGGTTGAGGTCGAAAATAAAAAGTACTAAAGGTAGTTTCAGACAACCAGTTAGCTTCCTTAAAGTGACATTAAAGGCAGTTCTCCCCCCATGCTGATTTAAGGATTTACCTTATGTGATGCCTCTTGATTTGAACAGCTTCTTCCTTCCACTCATTTTCCAAAGTCCCTCCAGCACTGGTCCCGGTCTCTGATCCAGCACAGAGTCCTGGGGGGGGGGGTTTACTAACCTAAACACACGCACGCACTAGGTGCGTGTGATTTTTACACAGCAAAACGTATTTATCAACCAAAAAGTCTCTAAAAGCATATTTCCACTAATGCCATATATGGAAAAATCATGCACATGATGCATATATAATGCTGCTTCACAGTTTAGACAAAAATGGTTAGCTCATGCATTTACATTCCTGCATTCATCAACGCAAGCAACACAACATAGAGCTAATTTACACAACATCACCTTGCAAATTCATGCAGGGCTTTGCACAACACACCTGCTGGGTGTGTACACACTACAAAGGTGTTTAGATTCCACCCATAGATCATGCTGGGAGGGAACACACTACAGAGGTGTATACATGTTCGTGGTGTGTTTATAAGGTTAGTAAATCAACCCCCTTGTGTCCCACGGTGTCTGTCCAATGTGCGCGCTCCCGGCTGCGCCCATTCAGCTTCAGCGTTGCTCTCCTCCTCTCCCCTCCAGTGATCTGGACTGCGCATGCGCCCGCCCGCAATTTCTTCTTCACATCGTTCGGGAGCCGGGACTTCTACAGCCAGGAGCGAGCGGCGCTGATACTGGTACGTTAGTTGGCCAACTTTTTTTTTTTAATGTTGGGGCATACTGTATACTAGCAGTAGATATATGCAAAAAAATGTTTTTACTTTAATGCTTCTTTAAGCAAATTATGTAATGAACCCCCTGATTGAGCTACCTTAGCAGACATAGCACTTCCAGTGGAATGGGCACCAAAAACAGTAACGTCAATACCTGCCAATGACATGGTATCTCTAAACCATCTAGCTAGAGTGGCCACAGTGACTAGGCAATAAGGTTTCTTAAATTAAATAAGTGGGTATGATAAGTGTCTCTCAAAGATGCTTTTCTGGCCTCATAATTGTTAAGGCAACTACCTACACACAAAAGTGGATGATCAGGAATGTAGGTATAAAAGATAGATCCAATGTCAGATTTTGTACGTCTCACTATATTTTCCCCATTAGGGAAAAACTGTCTGTGATTCAAATCCAGAGCTCTTAACCCCTTCATGACTGAGGCCCTTTTTTCAATTTTTGCACCCATGCTATATTCCACATTTTAGGCCTGAAAATATATTTTCTGAATGCCAAGACCCTATGGGACGCAGAAGCGATCTGGCGACAGGTAAGTCGCCAGGATCGCTTCTGTTGTAAAGCCGACAGTCGGCTCTACAAGTTTAAACAGACTCCCGGCGGCAAAAGTCGCCGGGAGTCTGTTTAAACAGCCCCGATGCTGGCGATGTACACTGTACGTCGTCAGTCACGAAGGGGTTAAGTCTAAAATGCATTTAAAGGAAATAAAACAAAGCAACATAGTGGGTTTAAACAATAACAGTTTCAATGTCAAAGTATCATTCTCTCCCTAGGAAGTTAACATTGTTAAAACAGTCTTAATATCCCAAGTATGAGGATACTTAGGTAAAGGAGGTCTTGATGCTGTGTATTAATCCGCAGGGTCCAAAGATCACGGGCATTCAATATTGCGTTTCGGTCTTGGCCCTTGAGAGATTTCTCCAGATTTTCTGAATCTTTTGATAGTATGTACAGTAGATGATAATATATTTAACGTTTTTGAAATTTTACATTTTTGTTGCCCTTTTACAACTTTTTTGAGTTGCTGCCATCAATTGTAAATAAAATATGGGTTTATGAGGTTTGCAAATCATTGTATTATGTTTTTATGTAGATTTTACGCAGTGTCCCAACTTTTGGGGAATTTGGGTTGTATCTACCTATCCATCTTTCTGTCCATTTATCTTTCCATCTATCTCTGTCTAATGCAACATACTTATTAATCTTGGCAGAGAAAGCATTGCATCATATCACTCTGGACACAGCACAGAATGTGGCAATTTATTCTGCTCAGTGGGATGAAATACTTTAGTATGATATACATTTTGGATTATTGCTTCTTTACCACCTGAGTCCACACTGTTTTTTTGTTTTCTTTTTGCCTTTATAAAATTGAAAGCTCATCTTGTAAATATGTCACTTTTGGTTGAGGGAACGTTTATTAACTAGACACCATGTAAGAGCAAGATATGCCAGATGCTCCATGAAAATTAGTTTGGATTTGAGCAGCCACGTAAGCTATTGTTAATATCTGCCAGCTTCCTGCAAACATCTGCCTCCATTAAATCATGAACACTTAGAACAAGATGTTTTTCCTTATATAATGTGTATAGAATTCAAACCTAAAAATGACAGAGATGAGACTGCACAGTTGGAAATGTGTTGGTTCTTTTAAACCGGCATGTGAACTGCAATAGTTATACAACTGTGTTTGTTGCATATCTTTAAGATTTTGTAATATGTGTAATGGTGTTTCATTCACTAAGTGGAACTTGACCACCATCCGCAGGGAACATTTTTGGCAGACTCACCTCTGTGTTTAACCTCCTTCACGTTGACAGTTCAACTGTCCTTTACCACTCTGTCTGCCGCCACCACCGTGTCTGCAACTTTCTCCTGGTTTGATGTCCTCCCTAGTCAGCTATTGGGTAGTCACTAAAAAAGTAATTCCTGTGCATGCATGCCGAAGTTAAATTTTCCAGTCGCCTTTCTCCATTCTCTTATTCTTGCAGATACCAGTAACGGGTTGGGAGTGTAGATTGCACTAAACATGTCCACCACAGGCAGAGTACACAAAGAGAAAATTGCAAGGGGAAAGCTTTTGTTTGGCAGAGGATACTTACAAAGTCTCTACTACCAAAGAAACCCTACCTCCTATCAATTCTTATTTTTTAGATTAAAGTTCAACATCAAATAATGTCTGTACTGAGAGAAAAATGGTAGCTGCCATTGCTGGCCTCATTCTGAAAAGGATGAGTCAGACTGTCAATATGCAGCAATGGCGATAATGTACAAACTGTAAATAATAGACTTCTCTTTTCAGTAAGTGCTGTTTGAGATCCTATGTGCTATGTAAAGCTTGAATTTTCTCCAAGGTTAACCAATGTAAATCTGATGATAGGGTCTTTTATGTCTAAAATGCCTGGCAACCACCATGTCATTCGTTTTTTCATCAGCCTGAGTGTCAGCATCATTCCAGGATGTGTTCTAAACATAATTGTTGCAGTTTAACTCTGGAAACTGCAGAATGCCCCCTTATTGCACTTTTGTGTTCATTTATGCAAATACATATATTTTCAAATTCTATTTCCTTCCACTGCACCTCTGTTTTTAACTGATCTCCTTTTCTCCCACTATTTACTATCCTGTAATGAATGCCTTTTTGGTGTCCTCTATACCTGTCCTCTTGTTTGCTTGTCTTAATTGCTTCAACTTATGTTTCTGCTTTGTTTATATTATGGGTCATCAGTTGTTTGTATTGCATCTCTACCTAAATCTCTGCTAAACACCACTTTCCTTTCATGCTATGGTTGGGATACAGCCTTTAAACCACCAAGGCTCACACTTCCAATTTCGCCAGCCAAAACATATCAGGCGGCAATGGTACTTTGGCCAAAATGTTGAAAATACTATTTTTTGGGCCAAAATGCTGTGCGCGGGGAGGAGAGAAACTGTCAGGAGGACGAGCAGGGCGGGGAGGAGAGAGCTGTCAGGGGTGTCACAGGAGACTGAGCTCCTGTGATAGGCAGATTAGGATGGAGATAACAAATCTCTACATCACTTCCAGTTCATTTATAGTTGTGGGCATAGAAACTTATACTATATCCACAGTTTATGAATAAACAGGTGCACTCAGTATAGAGGCTTGTGTCCTCAATCTCTTTTTCTATTTCAAAAGGGAAATATCAAGAGTTTGTTTAGACCCCTCATATTTTCCCAAAGTCTGTGACAGTTAAGTAAAAAAAATAATAAAACCTTTAAAAAAAAATTTTTAAAAGGTTAGAAAAAAAAGTTTCGATTTTGGCCAAATTTTTTAGTTTCAGTTTAGATCCGAAAATGCCATTTCGGGGCACCTCTAATAGTGACCCATAATTTGATATGTTCATAAAAATGAGAACATGGAACATGGGCAAGGCGGCTTATTCGATAATAAGGTTTTATATGAAGGAATACTTACACATCCTCTAACCTTTTTAGTATAAGTATATCATAACTGTCACGGTGTTGCCAACTATATTTATGAAGAGCCATGGGTAGCTTATGAAAGAAGGATTTTGGGAAAGTAACAGGGACAGTTTGAAATAAATACAGAAGTTTTGGGAGGATGTCCATCTTAAAGATGGCAATCCCCTCGAACCAAGAATAAGAACATTTGGAATAACTCTCCAGCAATTGAAGAACTGACTATAAAATCGTTGGATAGTTAAGCGTAAAGACATCACTGGTATGAGCTGGTACATAAATACCTAAATATCATAGAGTCTTATTCTGCCATAAGGGGAAGCGAATTCGTAAATGAGCTTAAAAGTGTGTGTACCCCATGTTCTGTGTGTGTGCCCCCTGTTCTGTGTGTGCCCCCTGTTCTGTGCATGTGCCCCCTGTTCTGTGTATGTGCCCACTGTTCTATGTATGTGCCCGCTGTTCTGTGTGTGTGCCCACTGGTCTGTGTGTGTGTGTGCCCCCTGTTCTGTGTGTGCCCCCTGTTCTGTGTGTATGTGTGCCCCCTGTTCTGTGTATGTACCCCCTGTTCTGTGTATGTGCCCCCTGTTCTGTGTATGTGCCACCTGTTCTGTGTATGTGTGTGCGTGCCCCCTGTTCTGTGTGAGTTCCCCCTGTTCTGTGTGTGTGCGTGCGTGCCCCCTGTTCTGTGTGTGTGTGCCCCCTGTTCTGTTTGTGTGTGTGCCCCCTGTTCTTTGCATGTGCCCCCTGTTCCGTGTGTGTGCCCCCTGTTCTGTGTATGTGCCCACTGTTCTGTTGTCCGCGCTTCTGTGTTTGTGTGCCCCCTGTTCTGTGTATGTGTGCCCCCTGTTCTGTGTGTATGTGTGCCCCCTGTTCTGTGTATGTGCCCCCTGTTCTGTGTATGTGTCCCCTTTTCTGTGTATGTGTGTGCGTGCCCCCTGTTCTGTGCCAGTGCCCTCTGTTCTGTGTATGTGCCCACTGTTCTGTGTGTGTGCCCCCTGTTCTGTGTATGTGCCCCCTGTTCTGTGTGTGTGTCCCCCCTGTTCTGTGTGTGTGTGTCCCCTGTTTTGTGTATGTGCCCGCTGTTCTGTGTGTGTGCCCCCTGTTCTGTGTGTGTGCCCCCTGTTCTGTGTGTGTGCCCCCTGTTCTGTGTATGTGCCCACTGTTCTGTGTGTGTGTGCCCACTGGTCTGTGTGCCATCTGTTCTGTGTGTGTGTGCCCCCTGTTCTGTGTATGTACCCCCTGTTCTGTGTATGTGCCCCCTGCTCTGTGCGTGTGCGTGCGTGCCACCTGTTCTTTGCATGTGCCCCCTGTTCTGTGCGTGTGCCCCCTGTTCTGTGTGTGTGCCCCCTGTTCTGTGTGTGTGTGTGCCCCCTGTTCTGTGCATGTGCCCCTTGTTCTGTGTATGTGCCAACTGTTCTGTGTATGTGCCCACTGTTGTGTGTGTGTGTGCCCCTTGTTCTGTGTTTTTTTCCCCCCTGTTCTGTGTGTATGTGTGCCCCCTGTTCTGTGTATGTGCCCCCTGTTCTGTGTGTATGTGTGCCCCCTATTCTGTGTGCGTGCCCCCTGTTCTGTGGGTGTGCATGCCCCCTGTTCTATGTGTGTGTGTGCATGCATGTCCCCTGTTCTATGTGTGTGTACTCCTCCACAGACCTCCTGAGACCCTCCACGACCCATCTGGGACCCCGCACATCCCTCCTGAGACTTCGCACAGCAGGCCGGCTTCCTGGATCAGCACAAAGTATGTAGCTTCATATTATTCTGCATCAATAGATATTGCCTAAGTGGGATTTGTAGTCAGGGGGCACACACACAGAACAGGGGGCGCGCACAAACACACAGAACAGGATTTGTAGTTCCTCCCTCCTTTGGATGGGTGTCGTGGTTGGAGCCATACACAGCTGCACAACTTTCGAAAAACCCTAGCAGCCTGCGGAGAGTGTGTGTGGGGGAGGGGTTTGCAATCTGATCATGTTACATGTTATACCCTAAATGTGGGTGTAACATGAAACATGTTCAGAAAGATGAATTTAGCCTTTAAAGTGTGATCTGTTCCTAGCGAGGAAATGCATCCAGGTTTTGGGGTGGGGGGGGGGGCGCAAAAATGCATCTATGCACAAGGACAGGCTCAGGGGACCTTGGCTTTTTTCCCCACATTAGTAGCTGCTGAAAAAGGATGCATGCACTGTACTGTCACCATTTGCGGAGGTGACGAGAATGGTGAGCCGGGACAATGCATGCACCAATGACACTATCCCTCTTGTGTTCCTGCTGCTGCATACTCTGCAAGGAATTATGGATAGGGCACTTGAGGCAGAACAGCGGGAGGAAGAGGTGGACTTCCTTATCTCTCAAGGCCCCCTTTACGCAGAAACCATTCCTGCGGGTCCACAGATCACACAAGAGGAAGAGGATTATGGCAGCCATGGGGGCATTGAAGCAGAGGATGACATAAGGTAGTCTTCAAGGGAGGGTTTTCTGTTCCGGGTTTCTTGGGTGTTCAGAAACCCAAGAAACCCAAGGAGTAGTATGTGGTTGGGAGGAGGTAGTGCACGATAGTGTCATCCTCAGTGACCCTGAAGACTCAGAATCTTATGCCTCCTCAAACTTACAGTGCATGGGCTCCCCCCAGGATTCGTGGTATCAGGGAGAGGGATCATTACTGGTTGGCAACCCTTCTTGATCGACGCTACGTAAAGTTGCAGAGCTCATCCTGCCCTCACAGAGGGAGCACAGGATGAAACAACTTGAGGACGCTTTGAAGAGAAACTTCTAACGCCGGGTAAGCTGTGTTGCCTTTTGTTTTGTGATCTCATACAAGTCAAAGACAGGACAAGCTGAGAAAAAATTCCTTCTTTGCTTCATAGCACTATCGACACTGCATTTAGGTAAGGATGATAAAAACTGCAGAAAGCCAGTTATGTCTACAGTTTACCTTATGTGATCTTACGTAAGATTACAGTGCAGAAGATAAATTGCGGTCTGCTCTGTATGTTGTTCTGAATGTCATATAGAAAAGTATATTGGATATAATAAAAGATAAACTGCATAACACTTTAAAACTCTGATTTTAGCTGAGTTACCACTATTAGTGCACAGACTAGTAAATGAAGATTTCATTTTGCTACTAATCTGTCATGTTTTATTTTTTTCACAGTATCTTTATGGAAGTAATAGTTTAAAAGATAAATAATGGATTTAAAGAAGAAGATGCTCCTGTAGACTATATTTCACTGATAAAATTCTAACCTGTGGCAATGATGGCAGCTCATTTTGAGAACAAACATCTTCAAGTCAGTGTGTCTGCAGATAGTGCTGGTGCTCGCAGATAAGGATTTCTCCCTTATTAAAGCAAAGCCCGAATCATTCCATCTGATATGGAAAGCCCCCTTCAATTTGCAGGTCTGAAACTGAAAAATAATCCTTTAGTAGAGAAACTTCATTACATTGTACCTAAGTGTAGAATTTTAATAGGCTGCATAAAACTAACTTGGTAAGCTGTTCATTTCACAATAACAAACAAAATGAACACTGAACTGTCATAATCCATAATCCAAAAAGGAGGGCATGGTAACTAGAAACTCTTCTTGAATTTTCCATTAATCAAGGTTTTAAAGGGTGTTTTTTTTTTTTTTAATTAGTGGCATAGCTACAGATCAGTGTGAAATAGGCCTCCCTTTTGACTTCATCCCTCTTCTTTACTGCCCAGACATACATTTACAGTACTATAATAGAAGCCAAAGCTTAGATTTTACTTTTTAGCTAGTATCTAGTACAAAGCTGCCCAGGAAAGTAATAGAGCCAGAGCATAGCACTGGGATACTTCCACTAGCACCTCTGCACTTGGTCATGTGAAATTAAGTCACATGACCAACTACAGAGGATTCTTGGGAAACCATTCCAGTTGTGCCTTGAATGTGAAATGAATCCATTTGAAAAAGAATAATATCTCACAGGTGCAGTCTGCAGTGATATGTTTTCTTAATGAATAGCAAAAGAGAAGAGCAGGAACAAACCTGGGACTGGGACCATGTCACAAATGTGACCTCTAACCCCTGTTTTTAGTCCCTTTTTTTACCTGTGATATTCAGTCAGTTTGTGTTCTGCTTCGGCAGGAGCACCATCCTGTTACAATGTTATTACCTGATCATCACATAACTACTGATGAGAGAATGTGACAATTTGATTTAGCACAAATTTCTCTCATTTAAAACAAAAAGTACAAATTTGAAAGTCAATGGTGACCATCTTTAATATTCTCTTTTGGCCCTTTGGAGGGCTGCTAGACATGCTATTGTCACCCAAATAGCATAGGAAGCCCACAAAGCTGGGGGACTGTTTCCGATTTAAAAAATATATATAATTAAAATTCGACTGAATTCCAGCTTTGGAAATTCAGGCTGAATTTATATTTAACCTGATATCAAATCTCAATATAAAACCATGCCAGTGCCAGGTTGTTAGATTGTGGGGGTACTAAGCATCAGTTTTAATGGTGTTATAAAGTGACTAAAGGGAATAAAGAACCAGATGAATGCGTAGTACTGGATGAAGAAACAGAAGCGTAAACTAAGTGCATATTTTCCATTTTCTTTCCTGCTTTTCCTCTGCGATTTAATTTCTCTTCTCAAAGTAACTGTCCTTTAACCTCTTGCCGTCCGCCCGTAGTAAAAAAACGGACGGACGGCACTGCTGCAATGGCGGGTTGCCGTCGCTAGACGGCATTTTTTTTCTGCTCGCGCGCGCCCCCTAGCGGGCACGCACGGGCAGAAAAGCCCCGACCATTGCACACACCCGTTACCGAGTGTTTCACATATAGGCGATCAGCGGCTCCATAGCCAGCCGATCGTCTATATGTGCTCGTTCGCGTCAGCTTTTATCATTCTAGTTATAATATTTTTTTCTTGATGTTTGTATATATTTTTGTATACAAGTTTTTTATGCCCTAATTTTAAATGAGCCAATTTAGGAATCCATATGTGTCTATATCTGTTCCGTAGCCTTGAAAAAGAGGGGGGAGGGGTGTTTTAGAGCATTCAAAACATGTTGGCTGTTCAGTGTTGTCATTTGTGAACAAATACTATTATCAAAAGTTTTTAGACTTTTGGACTGTTTGCTTGGCCCTCTTGTTAGGTTTTATAGATGTGAACCTTTATAAATTAAAACATTTTATCAAAACTGGAGCAGACAAAATCTGGAGCAGCTGTGCATGTCAACCAATCAGCTTCTCTCTTCAGTTTGTTCAGTCAAGATTTGAAAATGAAAGAGAGAAGCTGATTGGTTGCCATGCACAGCTGCTCCAGATTTTGTCTGCTCAAGTTGTGATAAATTGTCGGTGTGCCCCCCCATACGAGGCCACATGCCCTCCATGCTCCCAGCACTGGGAGGGTGCTTTTCCAGGGTTGCCCCTGGAAAAGCACCTTGTCCTCGTGCTGATGGGGACAAGTGACTCTTACCCACAAGCTCTGGGGCGTTGGTTGTGGGGGTGTGGGCATGGGGCTTATTCACATCAGGGTACAGCTTTAATAAAGGTGCACCCAGATGCGGCCACCCCTTGTGAATGAGTAAGGGTTACTTGTACCCCTACCTATTCACTAAAGGGTTAAAATGCATTTTAATTAAAAGTCCAGACAGTTAAACCAACTCCGGCCAGGTCCAGAAAAACAAACAGAACAGTATTCCATTTCCGTGGACCTGATCTTGCCAGACCTTGTGTAATCTGATGTAAATGGACACATGTTCTTTTACATCCGACCCTACCATGGGGTCCAGCAGTTTCAGATGTTTACCCCATCGCCAAATAGAGGAAAATACTGTGGATGGATGTGTGACAAGGATGTCACAGCAATGAAATCCAATCCATACTGCACCTATCAGGAGGGGATCCGTGCTCCAGATCAGCCCGTGTGAAAGGAGTCCTAATATCATCCAAAATTTTCGTTATCGGAAATTCGGATTCGCTTTCATTCGTCATTTCTGTCATTTGGAGATTCAGATATATACGAATCTCAGAATAACGAAAATTCATCCGAATAACGAATCTTTCCGAAGCGAATCGCAGATGTCTACCACTAAGGTAGAACCTAAGACAGGAGCCCATTTTCACTGCAAACCCTGGGCCCCTAAATCCCTCAAACCTGCAGACAAGTCTTCTTCAGCATGCCATATGTTAGCCTTTGTGGACATTTGGACAAACAGCATCTCAGATGTCTGCGTATGGGAGGTGGTTTCAATGAGCTACAAGCTAGAACTCTGCCATAAACTCCTTCCTCGCATCATGTCTTCAAACCTTCCCGTGCTACCATTCAGATTAGCAGACCTTTATGCAGCTTTTGTGGATTTCCTGGAAAGCTGTTTCGGAAAAGTTTCAGGGATGTTATTCCAACTTTTTCACAGTTCCACAGGCAAAAGTAGATATACATCCAATCTTGGATCTTTTATATGGAATCCACCAGATCTGTATTAGCCTCCTTTCACTGGGGAGACTTTCTGGCCTTTGTAGACATTAAGGACACATACTTGCATGTTCCTATATTTTCAGTACATTAGTGATTTCTTCTTTTTGCTGTTGGCCTAATCAGTTCCAGTTCATGGTCCTGGCATTCAATCTGCCTTCCTCATCCCTTTTACTAAGGTTCTGGCCCTTATGCTTGTCTTGTTATGCTCCCAGGGCATCCCCATCATGGGATATCTGGATGACCTCCTTTAGAGGGAACAGTTGGCACATATACTCACCAACAATGATGTGCACATGGTTCTGTACTTGTACAGGTTTGGTTGGATCCAGAAACCTGCAGAAGTCTGCATTGGAGCTGACCCATCACTTGGAGCATCCGGGTCTGATCTTGTACAAAGCTCAAGTTTTTTTCCACAAGAAAAACTTTTCACTCTCAGAACAACTCTTCTATCCAAGACTCAACCAACTCTGCTTTGTATGATAGTCATGGGGCTTATAAAAGCCTCCTTCGAGGCAGTGCCAGCTTGACAGCTTGGAGAGGAGTCCTAGACACCCTGACGGTGCAAGGAACATGGACGTTGGAGGATTCAAACATTCTGGAGCTTCCAACAATTTGGTTGCCTGCTGGAGATGCTGGAGATGTCAACTGGAGGGTCTACCAATCAAAATCCAGTCGGACATTGCCACAGCAGTAGTGTACATCAACCATCAGGGAGGAGCCGTAAGTCGTGCTGTGACAAGAGAAGTAAAAAAATAGACATGTACATTTAATTTAGTCATGAATGGATAGTCATACGAATGTCTTTAAATTTAGACATTCGGATGCATGTGAATTTCCAAATTCGAAAGCATCTAAATGCAAATGAATCCAAATCCTCTAACGAAAATGTGTATCTGTCCAAATTGCATTGAAAACTAAACTAAATCGGACATGTGACTGTTCTCTGGCTAATCAGATGGTTTTTGGGTGTTGGCTGTTAGGGGTTTGCATTAGAGGCATAATCATGTGACTTCTTGGATCTTTACAAAACGAAAATTTGGACCGATACGAAATCTGAATAACAAACCAAATCAAATTTCTCATCCGAAATAAATAAAAATTTGGATTAATAAGAAAATAATTTTTTTGCGGGAGGGAGTTGCTTTCATTCTGGGGAGCTTTGGAAGGTGTATGCTGTCTTATGGATAAAAATCAAATGTGGATTTATTTGAAGGAAGCATTGAGTGCGGCTCTTCTTGGACACAAATCCAATCAGGTGGGAGTGAGCCTTTTGCAGCAGCTGGAGGTTCCTCTTAATATGGATCTGACTGTAGAATCTTAGCAGTGAGTGTTGTGGATTATTTACATTTTTTGCATGGTTACATGTCTAGTAAAAAATATTCTGTTCTGGGACGAACTTCATGTTTCAGACTCAACCCCTGTTCACAACACAAGTGTGCACAATTGGTAGGTAGACTATCTCAGCCATCAGTGTTTGGACATGGGATTGATCGCTATACCAGACAGTGTTTCAGAACCTGTGTGATGGGTGCAGAACAATAGATGGGCACCTCCTGGCCTCAAGGATCAAAAACAAGAGAGTAGAAGAGCATTCCAGTGATACTCATAGTTCTGGCCCAGGCAGATGTGGTATTCCAACCTGGTCAGCCTCCTGGCAGACACTGTGTGGGCTCTACCAGATCAACCACATTTTCTGTACCAAGGATCAATTTACCATCCTGCTTTATTGTCACTGGCTTTAACGGCATAGCTAATGAACCCCAGGTGTTGCAGGACAAGGGCCTCTGACTTTGTGATCCTCATGATGTTAAAAACCAGGAAGTCCACTTTCCGTAAGATCTATCATTGCACATGAAAAGCATACTTCGCTTGATTAATATAATGCATAACTGCTCATCCTCCTCTCATCACTGAATCTACAGGAAATGTTTGGCTTGATGTGAGCAAGAAACGTTTTATCCCAGAAAACACTCCATGAAATTAATCCTGATCTTTTTACAGTCAGGCCTGGATCTACAATTGCCCCTAAGTTGTATTAAAGTCAAATCTCAGCACTTATTTTCTTGTTCCAAAGACCATTAGTCACTTTTCTTTGATTAAGAAGGTGTTTCTCATCTGTTCCCCAAATTTGCAAACTTGCCACCTCATCTTCTATTCACATGTCCTCTAAGTTTTACCATGTGAATGTTCAGGCTTCTTCTGATGCCAGCTTTGGGTGTAAGGTCCTTCAGGTGGCTCTCTGAGATATAGGCAGTCCCCAGCTTATTTCGAGTTGGGCCTGTTAGCATTTTGTTTGCTGTGCTGCCTACCTATCAGTTGGGCTACGTTTGGGCATCCAAAATTCTCTGCGTCCCTTAATAGCTGAAAAGGAAAACAGAGATTTTTGGGCTCACTGTAAAATAACTTTCTTCGAGTTCATTGAGGAACACAAGTTTCACACCCCTCTGTGTTTATGGTCTTACTCTCAGCACTGCTTTGGTACAGAAACTGAGGCATGCTGGAAGTAGGTGTTATAACGGACTGGTCTCTGAATCATGTGTGCCGTAATGAATTAGAAGAAAAGGATTTTTTGGTAAGAATAAAAATCTTGTTTTGTATGATATATAAACAAGGAAATTAAGGTTTATTCTAGGTAGGAAAAAAACTGGGAAATTAAACATTTTAATGTCTCCTTGGAAACAAATTCCTTTAACCAGTGCAAGATGGAAGACAAATGATCTTTTTCATCAGACGTCCCATAGGAAAAAAATTTCATATGTTCAGGATACAGTAATGGATATTGAATCTCTCAATAAATCTCTAATCTCTGCTTCTCAAGATTGTTCAGTATTATTACTGACTTAGCAACCAACCCCTTGTGAATTGGAGTAAAAAATTTGATACTTGCTGAAATAAAAGGAGCAGGTATGTGGGTTACTATAGCAACAAAATTGGCTTCCTGTTTTCAGTTTGGAAGAGGTGAAGAAACAATTTGGATTGTAGAGAACATTTGCAAATATCTAGATATATTTAACCTAAGTGAACTATTATCAAACTGGTAGGCTTTGTGGCCCTTCACCTGCTTGTACTGTCACGTCACACAACTCTACATATTTTATGAGACAATTTTATTTTGTAAACCTAAGGTTCTTTGACAAACTATAATTAACAGACGTAGAGTGGTATTTGTGCAAACTGGGGGTGGTGCTTTCATGTCACAAATGTATTTATTTAGATTTTGAAGACTACACATAATACTAGGTAACATAGTAACATAGTAGGTGAAGTTGAAGAAAGACAAGGGTCCAAACAGTTCAACCTATGTTTTCTGTGTATGTGTTTGTGTGTCTGTATCTATATGGCTCTAACACTTGCCAAATCCTTGTATATGTAGCGAAAGAAGAAACTCATCTAGAAGTTTCTTGAATTTACCAACGCTATCAAAAAAGGTACAAAAAGCTGGCAGAGCCCAATACTCAAAAAAATATCCATCTCAATTGCACAAGCTATATGTGTTATTGTTAGGTAAAGGAGAGACTTTTCATGACTTGCCTTGCATTTATGTTTTTCTTTTTACTCTACCTGTTTGCACTTGTCCTCATTAGGTTTTCCTTGCACTTATACTACAGTATGTCGTTGCCTTCGCTATGCTTCTTGTCCTTTTCCATTTGTTTCTTGGCTATTAATTGTGTTCCCATCTCAGTTGTTACATGATAACCCGAGACTTCCTGCTGAACCTTGCTGAGAGTTTTCCTCCATCTGCTGGTGACAGAGTGCACTCTGGCTATCATGTCTGCATTATTCTTTGACATCCAGTTCAGGAACCTGCCAGGGTCTGACAGGGTCTCTTTAAGGTTAGGATGACGGTTAAAGAGTATGTAAACCCTAACAATAAACTTTTCTTATTTGCTTCCTTTTGGTCTGTTAAATAATATGTCAGAATGTTCACTCTGATCAAATAAACAGTTTTTAATTCATGAAAACAGGCAAGGATCTGTAATTAAGGAGATTCACAACTTATTTTCACAAATCAACTAATAACTCGAGTTCTTTATTTGCGCTAACTTGAAAATGAAATAAAAACAATAATGTGCAAAAATATATATATTTATTAACTAAAATCAGTGCAAAATAATAATCAAAATATAACTGGTGACAACACATAATATGGATCCAAATTGCAATAATTTTGATCAGCAAGATAATAATAAAAATAAAACCATAGGGTATTATTTCTAATATTTATAAAACAAAACTATGTATCTTGGAATGCAATTAGTAACTTCTTAGTAGCAAAGCAGAATGTGACAAAATAATGTGCAGATTCGACACGTGATCTCTCCCAGGCAAACAGATGTTCAAAAGCTCAAAGTTCTACTGTGCATGAACTCATATACTATGCACAGGACTGGTTATGAGCCAAGAATCTATTTGAGGTAAAGATAAACTTCCACTAAATTATTTTATTTTTAGGTATATATCACAACTAAACCATTGACTAAAAACTGAAATCAGCTTTGAGGAGATTTCAAAAATATTTCTCCCAGGATTGAAAGGGAGACAATTTTTACTGCAGATAAAAGTTTATGCCAATTTAATCCTGATGCTAACAATGACCAAATGGTTTAGTTAGATATATATGGCTAGTCAATTGCCTAGATATATAGAAATTGCAGATATGGACAAAGCAGGACAGGAGCGCGACTACCAACAAGGACGTAGATAGGTATATGCAGTACAGATTGTAAATGGATCTTAGTATGTGAACATTACGTGACACTGTTAATAGTGGACAAAGGGACTTACAGTTCGAGGCTCCCCCGTGATCTGTATGGCACCCTCCTTTAGAGAGGTCCAGGGTCGCAAGAGTGTCCCCGGTGGTATGACGGGCTGATCAGTTGGGGGTGCGCATCCGTATGGCCACCCACGGACTCGGCTGGCCGGGCCGAGCCGCGTCGGTCAAAGACGGAAGAGTGGGGAGGAGCTACACGCGGCTGGGGCACGCCGTGCGTCGCTGGTCTGGATCAGTGGCGGTGTAGGCGGTAGAGGTCTCAGGTGGTGGAGGTCTCGGGTGGTCGGGTGTCTCCAGTGGCTACGCGTTTCGAGGAATCCCTCTTTATCAAGCCTAAAGAATGCTGGAGATCACAGATTTGACTATTTTTAAAAGAAACAGGGGGAGGAGTGTGGTTTCGTTGAGCCCGGTGATAGGCCGCCGCTCGCATGAGGGGGGAGTGGATTAGCAGTCTGGGTCCGCCTTGAGTGCGAGCTGTCATTGCTCGAGCTGCTGTGGATTTATGGCCTTAGATGACAGTTCGTTCTTGTTTGGGGCTAACGTTTGATTGGAGGGGATCTGATCTATATGCCGTCTATAGCGCCAGAACATTACTATTTAGTAAAATTTTTAATAAATGTGTGTGGAAAACTTTATTTGGTGTTAAAAGGATTAGGAACTAATAGGTGCAGTGGTGGACTGCTCCTGGGTGGGTGAAGTCTAAAAACGAGTCCACGTGTGTGATCACATGAACACGTATGGATGTAAAAATACATGCATACCTCCATAAGTGCATGCACCCATAAAAACCAATATCAAAATAAAAAATATATAAAATATATATACACACATGTGTATACGCACACACCTACATGTCTATATACATATATATGTGTGTGCACACACACGTGCAAATGGACATAAACACACGAGTGTGTAAAGAACATACGCACATAATGCATATGCAAAAATGGTATTGTTGTAAAACTTATGTCAAATGAACATTCTAAAAAATCTCTGCATCTTGATAGCACCCTGTAGATGTGTATTGGGGACTGCCTCTTGTTCGCTAAAACATCTAAAACGAGGGGGTGACTATGAACCCACTGCAGGACATTACGAGACATGGCAACTGGGTAACAGGAGTGTAAGACTAAAGCCTGCATGTGTGTGTGTTATCTCTTGGCCGAGTCCTGGAACTGAAGGGTAAGTCAGACTCACCCGGGGAGGGGGGGGGGAGAAGAAAGAGAAGGAGTATTAGTGGACTGATGTGTTGTGTGTGGTGTGAGAGCCTGTAAGTGTGTTGGGATGTTAATCTACAAGATGGTGTGGATGTCTAATTCTTCATTCAGCCCTGTGGGTGTCAGGGTATTCAATTTGTAGATCCAGAAAGTCTCTCTGTGGCACAGGCGATGGAATCTTTTGGATGGTGATAAATGTGTGGGTATCTGCTCAATGGCAAATACCCTGAGGTCCTGGATTCTTTTGAAATGGCTCTTGGTAAAATGTCTCGGGACACTGTGTTCAATGTCGCCCCTTTCTATGAGCCTTCTATGATCACCTATTCTTGCCCGCAGCGGGCGTATGGTCCTCCCCACATATAACAACCCACAGGGGCACGTGAGCCCATACACCACATGGTCATGGGAACAGGTGATGAATTGGTTTATCCGGTAGGTTTTCTTGGTGTGATCTGAAAAACTTGTTTGATACATTGGTGGGAACTGTTGTGGTGATATTAGCATAATGTCTCCAGAGGGTTAGTAGCCTAATAAACTTATTAAGGTCTTTAAATAGAGTGAAAGGATCTGGTTTGGTGTCCGGAGCAAAGTTTAAACCTTTTTGGAGTAATGTTGATTCACTGGAAGTGAAAATATGTTTGGACAGGTTAAAAATTTTTACAGTTGTGGTGGGGTTTTTGAAGTTTGTGGATCTTCTTTTTTTGGAATTTTTGCTGTTTTTCCCGCCTCTGGTTCCTCTTCTGGTTTTTTCTTTTGGTTTTTGGGGTGTGTAGTGGGCCCTCCTCTAAAAAAGACGGTTTTACCATCGTAGAGGACTCATTTGGTTGGACCAGTCCTGTGATATTGCTGGATGGATTTATCATGTGAGTGGTATCTGATGATGTGTGCACTTGTGTGGGAGTGATTGCTGGGTCGGGAAGAGGGGTGGTGGACAGGGGCAGGGATTCTAAGTTGGGTGAATTGGCTGGATCTACAGGAAGGTTCTCAGGTGTGCCCTTAGGAACCTGGACTGGTCCGAGATGGTATTTTAGGGAGATGTCATCCCATACCAGGTTAGCAACTCTGGTGGAGGCTACAGGATGAACCGCCATTAAGGGGACTGGGTTGGGTGTAGCATGTTGTCGGGGAGTCTGTTTCCAACTGAACACTCTGTTCAAGTTGTAATCAGTGAGGTCTCTTAATAACTTCTTGGATTTGGATTTAGTCAAATCTCCTGTGATCTCCAGCATTCTTTAGGCTTGATAAAGAGGGATTCCTCGAAACGCGTAGCCACTGGAGACACCCGACCACCCGAGACCTCCACCACCTGAGACCTCTACCGCCTACACCGCTACTGATCCAGACCAGCGACGCACGGCGTGCCCCAGCCGCGTGTAGCTCCTCCCCACTCTTCCGTCTTTGACCGACGCGGCTCGGCCCGGCCAGCCGAGTCCGTGGGTGGCCATACGGATGCGCACCCCCAACTGATCAGCCCGTTATACCACCGGGGACACTCTTGCGACCCTGGACCTCTCTAAAGGAGGGTGCCATACAGATCACGGGGAAGCCTCGAACTGTAAGTCCCTTTGTCCACTATTAACAGTGTCACGTAATGTTCACATACTAAGATCCATTTACAATCTGTACTGCATATACCTATCTACGTCCTGGTAGTCGCGCTCCTGTCCTGCTTTGTCCATATCTGCAATTTTGAATAGACAGGGTCCTCTCCCTGTATCGAGGAGCTTCTGCACACCCTCACACAATAGCCATCTAATTGTATTGTGCCCACAGGAGTGCGCTTTATCCTTTTTTGTATTTTCCTAGATATATAGAAATGTATACTTTACCAAAAAATTTAAACATTTTTGTCTAAGAGATGTCAACTTTAGGTCAGTGTAGGGACAAGAGCTGTTCAGGTTCTCTTTGGTTTAGTTCCCCCTGGCAGCCGTCCATCAGCTTCAGATCTCTCCTTTCTGTGTCTGTGTACGTCCTGCCGTATATATTTTTTTTTCTGTCCCCTACTCTCAACTTTCTCCTAACTTTTATCACCCATAAATGTGGGAGGAGAAAGCTTATCTCAACCTAATTATGACGTCAGGAAAGTTTTACTTAAAAAAAAAAACAACCCTATTACCTGAACACAATTACCTGAAGAGGACAATGTTGGACTAGGAATCATTTTGGATTTTTCCTTAAAATTCCAATATTATTCCATGAGATGACCTTAGACCTAAGCCTTGAACGAAACCATAACATTTAACAGGGCGGCCTGTTCTTTAGCATATCCTGTCAGAAGTACTGTCTCTTTAAGAGATGTATAACTTGAGAAAGTCTGAGCAAGAAAAACAATTCCATTTTCTTCCGCATACATTGAGAATGAAGTCAGTGGTTACTCACATTTTTTACACTGATTACAAAAAAATAACAATGTACCTAACGTAATTATTTGTACTTTTAAAGAAAAAAAACACGATAATAATATATACTAATATGTGTCAATAAGTACAACCAAATAACATATATAAGGTATATAGGTTGAATATTGCATAATAAAAAAAATATAAAATCACTCAATTAAGCAAATATTTAGATGGTTCGTGCAATACTAATAATACAATTGAAAGTATTGCTAATACCATTCATTTCAAATAATAATACTCTATACAAGGTAACATCTATTGTAAGCTCTTTTTCCTATTATGAGAAAAGGAAACAAAATATCATGGCGAATGTTTCTTGTGTCCTTTGTTAAGACATGCCAACTCCATCAATCTCAGTCTAACACAGTCTGGTACCATGGTTAGTCCTTATCTCATCGTTGTTGTCTGGTACCCCCATAATTTATAACCTGCGAATGTATGTGGTAAGGCTCTGAGAATCGCTGATGTTAGAGTTTTTCTCCAGAAACCATGAACTCAAATTCACCTTACATACTGACAGAGTATAAAGAACAAAGATGGCTTCCAGGATGCTCAAATTACATTATGTAGAATAAGAAGTATAAGCATTATAGTTTCATTCCTTTTAGCCCAAAATAGTTCTGGCAATACACATTGTAAAGCTATTTCTTACATCTGTATGATATGTATGAAATATAGCTGTTAATCCTGTCAGGAATCCAGTTCCATCCTGTGTTGTCCTGTGGACTATTATCTCAAATAATGTTATTGGAAAGTGTTTTAGCACTATAAAAAGAACAGAAGAGGGGGCGATGCTCTGTGGTCATAACACACTTCCTGTCCTAGGGTAACAAAACTGCTCATCTACAGATACAGTACAGTGAGTGAACATTATTTTCCTAGGACAAGGTGTATCTAATGACTGATCAGCTGCAATATATAAAAATGTTGATGTTGCATTTAGATACATAATATATAGCAGCTTACCAGTCCTTAGATGTGATGGTTGCATTAGTATTCTTTTTCAGATTTTTTTTTACCTGGTGATCATGCTAGTAACACACTTGCTGTCCTAGGGTGACAACACTCACCATACTGTATCTTTGGAATATCTGTAAAAAATAAGTCCAGTTGCCTTTACCTGTTTTTTACAGATATACCATGACCTGGATGAATGAGAACCTTCACAGACATGAATCTATAGAGGACCAGTATTGTCACTAAACATGTGCACAACAAAAAAATTTGTTTCCAGACGTAACTGATGAAAACGAAAAACTTTTTCATTTGTTTCGTCAAAGGAAACAAATTGTTATGTTCTTTCGGATTCAGAGGCAACGAGCCTCCAAATCCGAACTGTACACTGAAACCGCAGAACTCGCGGCGGCCATTTCGGCCGCTGGTGCGTTCTGCACATGCACACTGCCATTTTGGAGTAGATCTTGGTATACACCAAGATGGCGGCCATCTTGGTGTATACCAAGATCTACTCCAAAATGGCGGCGCGCAGATCGCGTCGGTGACTGGTTTGGCTCATTCAGCTTGTGACCTCACTGTCATGTGATGTGACGTGACATGCTCCACCTCAAAGATGGCGGCGAGCATGCGCAGAACATGCCAGCGGCCAATATGGCCGCCGGCGTGTTCTGAAATCTAATTTATGTATGCCCGAATATCGTTTTAGTATATTCGGCATACATTAAATTTGTTGTTTTTGGATTCGGACGAACCCGCCGAATCAACTGATTTTCGTGGATTTGCAGGTTCGTCCGAATCCGAATGCACATGTCTAATTATCACCCTAGGAGAGGAAGTGTTTTAGGTCCCCAGAACAGGTATAACACATATGCCAGTCTAAGAGCATTCAAGTATTCACATATTCTTAACAAGCAGTTAAAGAGCTTTAAAACAAGCCATCACTGACCTTTTCAAAAAATGCTGATAGAAGAGTATATTCGCCTCTCTGGTGACCCATTTCTCCTATCTCTCCTCTGTTTCCAGAGTTGTAGACTCAGAAAGCTTCTGTAGCATTCAACACTTCAGCAAGTGTCAGGTGCCTGTGCCTCCCACTGCATGCTGGTTCCTTCCTCTGACCCCTAGTGTAACTGCTAAATCATGTACCTTTAGCCCACAGGAAACTGTTCCTACCAGGAAGGCAGACAGTGTGCCTGTATAGCTCCACTCTACAAAAGCAACGCTGCTTGCTTCATTGATATTACACCAAACCTAAAGTGGTTTGAAGTCTCACCCACGTTTTACCTAAATGTCATAGTGAGCGGGAAAGGCTGCCCATGCAAGACATGTATAAAATGTACATGTAGGAAGTGACATTTCAGCTTCTGCTGGGGGAAACACCAGTAGAATGCAGCATTAAAATAAGCAATCTTGAGCATGTTGAACTAACACAAAAATGAAAGGAAATATTTAAAATATCTCCATGTAAGGCATTATACAGTATATATTGTATTATTATTGCATAAAAAAACACAAGTTGTATCCAAAAAAACATATAGTCTGTCCCATTTCATGTTACATAACAAAACATTTTCAGCCTTTGGGCTGTGTCTTGTATTTTAAAGACATGATGCAAATATAAACCAAAAGGATAAATCACATCTGAGGAAACTTTTCCTAACTTTAGAAAAAGACTCCTAAAATCCTCATAGAAATATAAAACTCCAGTGATGAGTTTTTCTTCTCAAAGGATAATAATTGTTAGCAGACAAAAAATATGTTGGATCTCGTTGAATTGAATTGATGGATGTAATACTTGTGGTTGAATTTGACAATAGGGCCTCAGGTGAACCAAATAATACAGGGAATACATAAGTCAGCCAAGGAGCCTTTGATAATTATTTCGGTATGGCCATTCTCCTGCTAGCAATCATTTCTTTGGCTGCATACAGTGACACTAATAGCCTCAGAAAATCAGCTGATGGCTTTGAAAATACCCACTGATCAGGATCACCAATTAGTTCTAAGCTTTCATTTCCTACAGCACTTTACATGTACAAGGTTACATATTAGAGTGACCCTATTAAAGACTCTTTCATTGTTATCACAAAATGATGAAAGGCTCAGCTAATGATTGCTGGTCAGGACCTGTTAACACTTGTGTATAATTGTGATAAGGGGCTGAGTGCTAAAGTTCAGTAATGTCTGCATGAGGAAAGCTTTCTATGACTTTAATAAAAAGGAACCCTATAGATGAAAATACATTTGATGAAGATTCAGAAATATATATACGTTCAGTTTAGGAAAAGTTTAGTTTCTATAGTTTATTATGTAGCAAAAATTGGTCATAAATGATGTTACAACATCTTTACTGACCTGCTTTAAAGTTTGTTTGTTGCATCAAGATAAAATAGCAGAAAAGGGCTTTTGACCAATTACCCATAATTTGTTGATTTCATTTAAACTGCGGTTCAGTTCTAAAGAGTCATATCTCAGTTGGGTCCAACGTTATTATTATGCACATGTGAAAATATTTATATTTAGGTACATAAGGAGCCTCAACACATTATTGTGGTACAGATCAGATGTTCCTCACTTAGCATGGGGCCAATAGAAGCAATGGAGTAATTGAATAACAGGCCTTCTTTATAACGGTGTCTAAAGGAGCAATTGCTATTCTATATTATCCAAATAGATTTTCATATTCATCCTCCTATTTTGCACTGGAATTATAACACAGATACTCTAATTGGTTGTTGTGGGCAACATGCATATTTCTTTCTTTGAACAGGGCTAATGTGCAAAGGACCCTGCTTCCTTATATCAGAGCAGGGACTTAGACCTCAAGTCATTTGGAGAATCAGTCATATTTCCCATAGTTAAGGAAAGATCCCAGACTGCTGGGAAAGCTAAGTGCTAATGCTAAAAACCTCTATCTATATTTACATGGAATCCCAGACACGCGAAGGCAGACTGGTCACATTAAATCTTCTAGGCAATATAGACATCCAATGCATGTCATGTTTGGTCTTTATCATCATCATCATTATCGTAATTTAATTCTGTTCAATAATATGTTGGTTGTCGGACTGTAAAACCATGTCATCTGAAAATATGGATATGGATAGGATACTTGGCAATAAGGGAATGTGTTCTGAAGTATCATAAAACAATTCAGCACTTCTACATCACAACCCTCAACTCTTTTGATTAGGTGAAGATTTGTTCAGTAATATTTTCTTAGCATCCAGTGGCACATCCCAGGCCCCATTTAATTGCTGGCCAGGAGTTTCCCCCAGCTCACAGATTAATGTAAATAAAGGGGCTGGGGATGCTGGCTGACATCATTACCCAAATATGGCCATGGTTGCTAAGAAAATATTTACAGAAAAGATATTACAAAAAAGACATCAAGCAACAGTAAAATACATAGAATTTAAAGTGAAAAGTACCTAACAAAGTTCTTCTAGCCTTTGGTTTCGACAGACTTCAATCCGCTGCAGAGTAAGTGCAATCTGATAATAAGATCATCAGCTCTCAATATTTATCCTTAGCAAACCATCATTTTGGTGAAAAAACAAGAGTTAGTGATGGACGGACTTGCTCGAGTTCAATTCGCAAGTGTGTTCCATTAATGGCCAAAATGTCGCTATTTGCGAGCTTTATTGCAAACCTTATTAAAGTCAACAGTAGGCAAATCTTGAAAGTCCATTCTCTCCATTTTCAATGTTAACAAGCAAGGTATTATCAAACAATTGGCTTACATAAAGCAGCAGCTCTCCTATCTGATAAATTTTAGCTTGGAAAAATGTTATTTTTTTCTGCAGCACGTGACTTTTTTTGTCAGAATTAACCCTTTGATGTAGTAGAAAGAAATAATCTAACAGCTATCAGAAGGTTTATACCTTCCCTCAAATGCGTAAAAATTGCCAAATAGTGGCAAAACATAGCATAGTTTGTGAACTTCTTTTAGTGCAGTACCACACTGCATTGTCTGCAAAATTTATTACAATATCAACACAGAGTGAACCAAAATGCTTCAAAACTGTAACCCCTCATTCCAGAAATGAGGAGTTGTTATTTAAAAAAAAGAATTACAGAGCCATGTTTTAGATGTATAGCACGATGGCTGAATAGTACCCCTGTTTCCCCGAAAATAAAACCTACCCCAAAAATAAGACCTAGTTGTGACCATTCCCAGGGCCGATGGTGGCATAAGGGGGAACTTGAAGAGCTGCAGGAGAGGTGGGAGAGAATCAGCGGTGCCAATAAAGCCAGCGCTAGAGGAAGCGAGGCGGCACCGTAGGGAGCAGAGCCGCATAAGCCAATGCCTCCTCTATAGCGCAGACTCCTGTCACAGGCGGAGTGATACCAAATGCACTCTGCCTGTGAGGAATCAATAGTGAAAGCGCACATCGCTCATTCTGGCCAGTGATTGGTTACTAAATTGCTCTTGGAAAGGTACAACACCCCTGATTGCCCTGATCACCCTATTCTTAACTTTGCCATTTTGGATTATTTAATTTGGATTTGCATTAACTTCGGATTGTTTTTACATAAAAAAAAGAAGACCTACCCCCAAAAATAAGACCTAGTGTGTTTTTTTGAGCCAAAAAAAAAATATAAGACAGTATCTTATTTTCGGGGAAACACGGTATGTAAGCAGCTTGATTGGACAGCAGTGCAATGGGACAGACAAGGCATGTTTTAAAAAAGCTCAAATAAAAATTACAGCAGATTATTCAGAGACAAGAGGCAGAAATATTGCAGAAACACACTGCACATAATGTAAAACTTTTTTGTAGGCCGCATTTGAAGGAGAAGATGAGGCATTTTTGATCCAGAAAGAAAAATTACATTGAATTGTGTCACAACGCAGAAATATTTCACAGACACATGAGGACCTGTGACAGCGAGTGAGGACAGAGAGCGGGTACAAGTATTCAGCGATCAGTGATCACTGAGTGTTTGTAAATAATTGAGGACATAGCATGCTTACTGTATCCCCAATTATGAATGAATGGGAAGTGATCTACATCACCTCCTGTTCGTTCATTCATTATTGTGGATATGGTAAACATACAGTATAGAGCAGGGTTGCCCATTAGGTCGATCGCGATCTACCAGTGATCGCAAAGTGATCACTGGTAGATCACGATGTCCTGTCCTCCCGCCATGGGGCTTCTCCTCTGGATCCCAGCTGCTCTCCCCATCTGTATGCCATGGGATCCGAGGAGAAGTGAAGGAAGTGCTGCATATCAGTGATATGTACTGATCCTCTGTGCAGGACAAACACTGGAGCGATCAGGTGATAGCTCCAGTGTTTGTAAATAACTGGGGACACATAGTACTATGTAAAACAAATGGCAAACGCACTCGTCAATTTGTTACCAGCTTTACAGCAAGGTGCACATGGAAGGGCCTAATAAAGTACAAACAGCATAAAGTTTTCCCAGCACACTTGCCAGCCAGCATGAAAAAAAACTTGTCTCACAAGGGGGGTTAAACCAGAAAACGTCTATGCGGGGGGCCACGAAGAAACTAGCCAGGACGTCCAACTACTATCTCTCAATACTTTATAACCATAGGAGCATGAAAAGTGTCTAGAAAGAGTGAAAACAACTCAAAAATGTTTAAAAAAATTGTTTTCACTCTTTCCAGACACTTTTCATGCTCCTAAATTATTGAGAGATAGTCTTCAGGTTTGGCTCCCTTTGTTTCACGATGATACAATATATGACTATATATGATTGTGCTGTATATAAGTTTGTAAGCAAACCAACTCTGTGAACTTGTAGTTTCAATATATGTATTATGCTGTCTTGGCCTTAAAATTGTAGTTTACATGGTATTTTAATCACATTTTATCAAGTTGTGTATAGTTATATGTATTGTTATGCTATAACAATAAATATTTAGTTTTCACACTGATATGCACCTAAAAAGCCCCCATATGTCATGGTTTTTATGCCAATTTGTCATATTACACACTGGCCACCTGAGAGTCCACACTGGCCACCTGAGAGTCAGCACTGGCCAAATGAGAGCCAGCACTGGCCACCTAAGGGCCCCACTGACCACCTGACAGCCCACGCTGACCACCTGACAGCCCACGCTGGCCACCGGACAGACCACGTTGGCCCCCGAACAGCCGCACTGGCCCCCGGACAGCCCGCACTGGCCACTTGAGAGCCCGCACTGGCCACTTGAGAGCCCGCACTGGCCACTTGAGAGCCCGCACTGGCCACTTGAGAGCCCGCACTGGCCACTTGAGAGCCCGCACTGGCCACTTGAGAGCCCGCACTGGCCACTTGAGAGCCCGCACTGGCCACTTGAGAGCCCGCACTGGCCACTTGAGAGCCCGCACTGGCCACCTGAGAGCCCGCACTGGCCAATTGAGAGCCCGCACTGGCCACCTGAGGGCCCCACTGGCCACCTGAGAGTCCACACTGGCCATTTAGGGAGCACTGACCTGTACACTGTGCTTGGGGGTGTGGATGGTGGCTGGTGATATCACAAGACTTCTCTGTAGTAACCTTCAAGTTTTGTATGTTGGCTGTTGCAAAGTTTACATAGCGTGGCAAGGTTTGCATGCTGGTTGTTGCAAGGATTGTGTGTTGGCTGTAGCCCTACTGTATTTACTAGTGGCTGGCCCCGCCCCACAATTGTGTTTCTGTGTTTGGCTCCGCCCCTGGACTGTGAGGGTCAGCTTATCAGGGGCATGTGATTGGGCTGCTCAGTGCAAAATGCCCTGGCCTATTTTTTGTCCCTGTCTGGCCGTGGCTGCAATGCACGCTTGAATGTGACAGGGCTCCTAATACTGCCTGCGCACAGCAGCGTTGAGGACTCCTGTCACCTCCGAAGTAAAGTGACCGCATGAGATTCTCATGATTCTCATGCGGAGGCAACAGGAGTCCTTAACACTGCTGTGCGCAGGCAACATTAGGAGCCTTGTCACACTCACCTCTCCCTTTCCTTGCGGATTTCACCGGTCAGCCTTCTGGAGCTCCGTCCGCCAGCCAGAGTGATGTTGCAGCCGTACCCAACACCCCTCCTATCCGCCGCACGAGGATCTCAAGTAATAATAATAATAATAATCTGAAAGTGACATTAAGAGCTGGTGCCGGTCTCTAATCCAGCGCATACTTCCGTGTCCCACGGAGTCTGTCCAGCGTGCACGCTCCCGGCTGCATGCACTCACTTCTATGGAGTCTATCCTCTTCTCCCTGCTGGTGATCTCTACTACGCATGCGCCCGCCTACACTTTCTCCTGCACAGGCCATTTAGAAGATGTGTTCTGCAGCCGGGAGCGAGAGGTGCAGGTAACACAGGTAATTGTCTATTTCCCAATTGTTTTTAATTTTTAAATGTTTTTGCATATATCTACTGCTCGCTAGCAGTAGATATATGCAGAAAAATGGAGACTTTAATTTTTCTTTAAAAGGACTCACACCCTGTATTGTTCCAATCAACTTGTGTGTGATATTGGCACATTGTGGAAAAAGATTTTTGCTGTTATTATTGAATTTTGATGTAAGGTGCTGGAGACATATAGAACACACAAATTGATTGGAACATTACAGGGTGTGATACTGGCACTTTACATTTTAAAACTGGAGCCAGCGCTTTAAACAGGTGCCACAGTTTGCAGGACGGCTACCGAGGTCCCCAGCAAGCGCAGGACTTCAACAGCCTTCCTCTGAACTGCAGTGCCAATTTACAGTGCCAGCCACACCTGCCCACGAGACCCTGCACAGCTGTCCTGAGACCCTGCATGGCCTCCTGAGAATACACACAGACCACCTGAGACTCTGCACAACCTCCTAAGACCTCGCACAACCTCCTGAAACTCCGCACAGCCTCCTGAGACCCCCCACAGACACCTGAAACCCTGCACAGCCTCCTGAAACCATGTACTTGACCTGTCTGTGGTCTATGTGCATGACGCCCCCGCCCGCCACCCCCCCATGCTGTTCAACCACGCGGCTCTGTAGGAGATGAATAACTAATTAGCATTGATTACCAGCACTTGTCTGTAGCACTAGGCAGTGTGTAACAATTCATACACAGGAAAACATTAATCTAAATATTGACTGACATTGTGTGTGAAACTTTCCTGTATAGTCTGTGTATTGTCTCGCGGGAAATTGTGTGGCCACTCTTAAGGGGTAGGTATCAACTGAGCTCTGGTTGAGCTCCAAATTGGAAATACCATAAATCAGGCTTCAAATAGCATGGCAGATACATTTTCTATAGAACTGCCCAGCATTGCTATTGACAACCAATGGAAGTATTTAAAAAAGGAATCTATAGACCAGAAGGTAAGGTTTTACTCATAATTAGACCTTATCTTTAACTGTGCAGTTTCTCAAGATATCTTAAGCATATCCAAAGTTACATAGTTCCATAGTATTTGAGGTTGAAAAAAGTCACAAGTCCGTTAAGTTCAACCTTTGTGCGTCTGTGTGTTTTTGTGCGTTTGTGTGTGTATATGTTCTCTTTCTGAACATATTCGAAAAACCAAACGTTTGCCATAACAGTAGGCGTGTACTGTAAGGTATGGTACTTGCACTGCTACTTCCCCACCAGCACTGCTAAACAACCCCTTGCAGTTAACATATCTTAATTGGGCATAGAGACTTTTTGTATAGTGATGCTAAATTATCCATCATCACCATTGACTTGTAATTTTTGTAACCCCTCACATGGCTTTAAAAACGCACATGAAAACGCACCAAACTCCGGGACGAAAACGCGCGTGTGACGCGCTTATGCAATACGCACAGGTGTGAACCAGGCCTAAAGCATGCTAAAAAGACATGCAATAACATAGATTGAGAGAGACTTTTATCACTGGAAAAGGACATCACACCAAAAGTTATTTCAGCTCTTGTATATATCGATGGGTTAGATATTGATGGGTTAACTCACACCTAGCTTTAGCACTGCAGCAGTGTTCTCTTTGTTCCTAGGCCCACCATCTTTCCCTGCCTGCTGCATTTTGGCAGGGTAGGTTGAGCCAGGAAGAGCATGCCACCTGAGTCCTTAGAGCAGCATTTCTCAACCTTTTCTCTGTCATGGCACCCTTTAAAATTATGCAAAATCTCAAGGCACCCCAGTCTAAAATGTGAAAGATTTTAAGGGGGACCACACGCAAAACACACAAAAAAGTGGGCTTCACCCTTCACATCGCAGTGAAATCAAGATCCCCCCCGCCCTTCACATCAGAGTCACCCTTTGCATCAGTAGCCCTTCA
>NW_017307921.1:91509-117946 GCF_000935625.1 Nanorana parkeri | reverse complement strand
TCCTTTCACATTAGAGTTCCCTTTTTACATCAGGAGCCCCCTTCACATCAGTTTTCATTCCCCTTTCACGTCATAGTCCCACTATAACAAAATTTTTAGGCCCCCTGAGGAGGCCAGGAGGCACAGCAATGTGCCATGGCACCCTGGTTAAAGAGGAACTTTACCCATATCTCTTAAATAACAACAAAGACACCTTTAGAAATGTGTAGTAATGACAATATACAAGCAGAAACTCATGGAAAATAGCCAGATTTTTATTTTTTTGCGTGCTTTGTTTTTCTTTTCCTCTCCATTCTTTACAGTGGCCAATTTTACCAAGTGGTACACGCACTGAACACAGCCGTTCGCGGTCCCGGTTCTACAACCGCCGCGGTCCTCCCTACATAGCCGCCATGGCCCGGCCTGGCCAGCCGTGCATGCGTGCCGCTAGGATCTTTCACAGCGCCCCCTCATCCATACACTGCTGCAGTATTCTGCTTTGGACTCCCTCTGAATACCGGTCATTGTTTCACCATTCTTGACACATTTGCAGACTTCCAACCGTAAGTTACATATATTTGTTCTTTCTCTTATGAATAGATGCCACTTAATACAAGCTTTCTCTAGGTAGTAGCACTCTCTCTTTTGTTTTTTTCTGTTTACCATTCGATTTCACAGGGTCCTCTCCCTGTCAGTGAGAGCCTGCACACCATAATTTTACAGCCCGTGATTTTTCCAGTGACTAAGTATCAGTCGTGCGCTTATGTTTTTGTTCTGTTGCAATTTTACCAAGTGCAGGTTATTCCAACTCTGGCACATGTGACTAGGACATGTGACCATGCACATCATCTCAGGGGAGGAAAATGTCTTTCCCTGAGATCTCATGAGATTACAGATGGCATTTCCCAGCAATGCATTGCTGATGTAACCTTCCCAGGATGCAATGCTTGGGCATGATTACATCACTTTTGCCGAAGAGAACCAGGAAGTAGAAAACAAGAAATTGAAAAATGAAAATATGTTTATTTAACTAATTAATGTAAGATGATTTCATATCAGCATGCAGAGCTGCATGCTGATGTGATTTTTTAGTTACTTTAAGAAAGGCTGCCATAGAGATATATTAGGTTAGGGTCTCATTCAACTCATTGTGATTCCCCCAAAATGATTTACTGTTTTTTTACAGATTGTTTAACCATCCAACATATCCAATATTCCAGATCTGGAAGATAGAAGCCCATTTATAGCTTGCTTTGTAAATCTGTTTTTACTGGAAAAAAACCCAAGCTGACTATATTGCCCAGGTCATATCATATTAGATTAATATTTGACTGGCACAATCCATTTACAACAGACAGAGCAGTTGCAGCAATGGGACTCCCTAAGCCCATATTTTACACACAATCCTGTGTAGACAAAGATAGTAAAACAAGTGCAAATTAAAATACAAAACTTACTCAAAATCACAGCATGATTTGTTTAATGACTGACAGCTTAACATCCCCAGACACAGGCAGACAGCTGTGCCAAGCATCAGCAGGAGGGAGATTACTGAAGCAAGTGAGCTCAGATACACTGAATAAAACAAGCATATTGGCAAGTGAAGGCTGCAGTGAGCCTGCAGAAGGGAAGGCCTGTGTGCAGAGAAGCAGTATGCAGCTCCAATTGACAGTCATGACTAATTCGCCACAGAAGGACATGCCTATATCAAGTAAATGACATGAGAGAAACATGGAGATTGGCTTTAATGCTGTCTAAGTCACTGATGTAGAACAAGTATGTAGATCATGGAAAAACACATAATGGGTCTGTGATATAAAGTATTGAAATAAGAGGGTAAGCATAACACTAATACAACTAGCATTTTCACAGTTGACAGGAATAATTTAAAAAGCTTGCTAGGCTTCTACAACATGTTGTCCTTGCAAGGTCTTCTAAGGTGTGTTGCCCATTTTTGTTGAATATCTCATTATTATTTTCAATATATACACAGTATAAACATAGAGACATTTACTGTATGTTAAGAGACCACCATATAATATTCCGCTAATATTAAAAGCATTATTCACTTTAAGGGAATCCAACCGAACTGTTGTAGTATGGAGATGACAATTTGTTGATGTTGTAGCATCTCTGTGAGGGATTGAGACAAGAAAAGGATGTCGTCTAAATAATGATTGATGCGAATATTCTGAAGTCTGATATGGGCAATCAGAGGAAGCAGGATTTTCGTGAAGGTGCAAGGTGCTGTCGAAATGCCAAAAGGGAGGCACACGAACTGGAAATGGAAGCCCATGATCGCGAAACGTAGGTACTTTTGGAACCCTTCGTTTATTGGGATGTGAAAATAGATGTCTAACAAATCTATTGAAGCCATTCAGTCTTCTGGAAGGATGGAGGGGACAATCTTCTGAAGGGATTCCATTCTGACTTTTTTGAGCCGTAATCTCAAGAGACCCCGGCACATGCACAGACCGCATGCGCAGGCCAGGAAAGTGAAGGGACCATTACAGGACACCTGTGCTTGACGTAGGCTGTGCGGCTGTGCAGAGGATCCAGACCTCTCCACGGAGGGGGTGAACCAACCAGAGATACCACACACGGAAGCAGTCCATGGAAGGACAAAGCCCCAAGAGATGGTGGGTGCGGGACTAACAGGGGGAAAAGCAGGAAAGTAGGAAAGGATCAGGGACTGACTCTGCTGGGAGCACCCGGACACCAAATAGAGGCGGTCCGAACCCTGGGGTATATCTTCTTTAAAGATAACTGGGACAGGGTCATCAGTACAGGGAAGACTTGACACTGCCTGGGTAGCCACAGGAAATCGGCAGGTAAGGAGAAAAAAAACAAAAAGATGAAGCTGATGCTGGATAAAATTCCAATAAACACATGTGCCCATGGCGAGGACAGAAATTAGAATGAGTGCAGCTAAGAGTGAATGAGTGCAGCTAAGAGTGTAGTAAGAGGGGCTGAGCGGCTCCAGGAAAGTACTGTTACCAGGAAATAGCTAGTTTTACAGCTCATTTCGGGTTTTCTGGATTATAGTTGGGATCCTGGAGCCGGGAGATTTCTAAGCTATTTGGGAGGGAAGATATCTCCATTCCTGGGTCCAGGCTTTAGTGGTGACCAGCACCAAATGATGGTGCACCTGTGCACAGCCCTTATGAGGAGGATGCTGGGTCAGGTTCAAGGTTCCACCTTGGAGACAGAGGAGGTATCCGTGCAGGAGTCAGGAGGGCTCCACCCTGGAACCAGTCTGTGTCTGGAGGAGTGTATCACCTGTGTGGTGAAGACTAGCCTGTGTGGCAAAGAGGACAAGAGCCTGTGTAACAAGTGTTTTGGATACAAACTGTGTGTTTGGGGATAATGAGACGTCCACAGGAAAAATTTTATCTTGCTGAAGTTATGTTCGAGAAACCCTTGTGAGGGAAACCCTATGAATGTTTAAATAAAAGTGGGCAGGAAGTCCTAAAAAGAACATGTTTGCGAGTTAACTCCGTCCTTAATGTGTTACCATTTGAAGCTAAATCTCTATTCAAAGTATTAAATCCTGAAATGGTCAGCCAACTAGCATGTTCAGATGTCAGCAATACCAAACCACATATTTCTCTCAGTGAAGGTTTTCTTTATGGTTAGATCTGTGTTTATTATTAAAAAAGAATAATAAATAGAATAACAAAATAGGGATATATAAAGATAAATAAAGTACACAATTAGAAAGAAAACATGACATGACAATATCATATTAACTACAAAGATAATGCCAAACATGAGATTATTTCTTTAAAATCCAGTCTGATTATTGAAGAAATTATTGAATTTATGGCCTCTGTAGGTACACATTAAATAATGAAAAATGGAAATGAAGAGTACAACCTGATAATGGATGTGTGCATTACAATTAGCATTGCAGGTTGGTACTTGTATTGTTCATTAGAGCATAAATTCCAAATAGTGTTAGAGAGGCTTCATCTTGATAGTACATTGGCTCTGTCTTAAGGTGCCCATACACCTTACAATTTATCTGCAGGTTTTCTGTGGTCAGATGGAAAAAGTGCAACAGATTGGCCCAGGAGGAGATTACTCCATCCACACAGTTAAGTGTAGATGGAGGAATCTGTTGCACCTTTTCCATCTGACCACAGAAAATCTGCAGATAAATTGTAAGGTGTGTGGGCAGCTTAACAACGCAAACATATAAGGGTGTGGATATTAAAAAGAAAGGTAAAGCACTTCTGCTGAAAAAAAGCAATCCTTCTGAAAAGATTTTATGTGAATATTAGATTTGAATGCTGTTATGAGTATTTTATATTAACAATTCTCCATGAGCAAAACTAAATTTTTCCACATCAATAGTGACCCTGCAAAAGTGCAAACTGTGAAGGTCTTCTTTAATACAAGGGATAAAATACCAGTAAAACAAGCATTATAACTGATATTCACTTCATGCTGAAATCTTGGCTTTGACTGCCACTTGTTGGTACTTTCTGGAATTACAGCTCAGGAAATAAAGACTGAATTTGAAACTGTCTGGCTCTGTCTGTATTTGATTGTTGTTTTTGTGTGCAATGTTTAGAAGAAACAATCCTGCACTGACTATGTTAAAGGTCTCATTCTTACCACAATGCTTTGCAGGCCTTTGTGGTGCATTACAATGTATGGCTGAAATCAGCCATACTGAGCCAGAGTGAACAGCCGAACGTTGTTCGGCACACTTCACTTCGGCTCGGCTCAAGATGACCCCCTAAATCTTACATAAATATTGCTCTTAATGGTCCTATAATGTATTATTTAGAAGCCATGTTTTACAGCTAACATTTAAAAATAATTTCTTCTGTGTCATTTTATAAAATATGCCATGTCAACCTTAAAAAAACCTGTGGCCAGGCTATGAACAATCCGGTATTTACATGATCTTAACCCTTGTAGTTGCAGGCACCGTAGAGCAATTAATTCTCAAAGTTCACACAGAAGAACACAAGTAGTTCTCTCAGCATATCACCCAACATTCTGAGTTGCAATAGGTCATCTTTTAACACAAATTAGGGCTTTTGCACATTGGCGTCCACGGCTACTTGCGTATACCTGCCAGCTGTTAACTTATATGGGAGGCTGTATACAGCAACTGTGGCTGGTGATGGAAATATGCCAGTATCAATGCTGTGCGGGTACCATGTGAGCAAAGGCTATACCCTGCAACACCTCTAGTTACACAAACCATTAAGAACTTATGTGCAAAAACAGATCAGTTAAGCCCACACCATCACTTTTCCTTTATACTGGAGTTTCAAAAAAATAAATGCAAAAATATAGAGGCTGAATTAATGTTTTAGTTCAGTTTAACACTTTTCATAGATAAATAGGCTTCTAGCCTTCTACTCTCTTATCTCTCAATCTCTAATCTCTAATCACCTAATCCAATGTAAACAAAGGCGGTAGCGGTTGCATACTTATCAGCTTCTGCTTTTTTTATACTGAACATTAGAAGGCTGGAAGGCCTGCAAGGATTTGGGGGAGGGTTGCCAAGCAACAGCAGGTAGGTGACTACACCTAACCAGTTCACTGTGCATGTGGGTGTTAAAGAGTTACACCACATAGTTTTTAAAAATAGGATAAGTAGTCAAAATGTTATTCACACTTACCTTCCTGGATTCATAATTGCCATTCATATCTAATATGGACCACGATTTAAGGAGCACATGTAAAACATAGGCAATGTCCAAGGGGCATATTTGTTGACAGGGCCGGTGCTAGGATTCTTGCCTACAGAGCAGAGTGCAATTTTAGGTGGGGTCCTAATTTAGCTGGCCGGCGACTGCCTGAGGTGCCGCCTGAGTGCATTGGCGTGCTGTCTGAGATGGACACACTCATACTGGTGTGTTTTTCTGCAACCTTCCCCACCAGAAAACAGCCAGAGGAGGTAAAGGTAAGTTTACCTCCTCTGGCTGAAAGTACAGCTGAAATTTGTAGTCCTCTATAAAGGGTGCCATTCTGCATTGCTGCAATGCAGAATGGGACCGGCTATATAGAACTACAAATACCAGCAGTGCTGTATACAGCAATGATGGCATTGCTGTATACAGCACTACTGGTATTTGTAGTTCTATATAGCCGGTCCCATTCTGCATTGCAGCAATTTAAAGAGTTACACCACATAGTTTTTAAAAATAGGATAAGTAGTCAAAATGTTATTCACACTTACCTTCCTGGATTCATAATTGCCATTCATATCTAATATGGACCACGATTTAAGGAGCACATGTAAAACATAGGCAATGTCCAAGGGGCATATTTGTTGACAGGGCCGGTGCTAGGATTCTTGCCTACAGAGCAGAGTGCAATTTTAGGTGGGGTCCTAATTTAGCTGGCCGGCGACTGCCTGAGGTGCCGCCTGAGTGCATTGGCGTGCTGTCTGAGATGGACACACTCATACTGGTGTGTTTTTCTGCAACCTTCCCCACCAGAAAACAGCCAGAGGAGGTAAAGGTAAGTTTACCTCCTCTGGCTGAAAGTACAGCTGAAATTTGTAGTCCTCTATAAAGGGTGCCATTCTGCATTGCTGCAATGCAGAATGGGACCGGCTATATAGAACTACAAATACCAGCAGTGCTGTATACAGCAATGATGGCATTGCTGTATACAGCACTACTGGTATTTGTAGTTCTATATAGCCGGTCCCATTCTGCATTGCAGCAATGCAGAATGGCACCCTTTATAGAGGACTACAAATTTCAGCTGTACTTTATACAGCAATGCCATTTTTCCCAAAACAATTTGTGGTTGCTACAGGGGATATGGGTTGGGGGGGTTTGTGGGGGGTTTTATCTTACACCGGGGCTCTTTGTTCCCTAGGTCCGCCACTGCCTTACCATATTGCTACATGCTCTTCAGTATTGGAGGTAATCCTTACATAGGAGATTAAATTCCTCCAAAAGCACCAGTGACTGTTGAAAATTGGCACTGGATTCTTTATTGCGGTCTAGTAGGTAGTACCTTCTATCTAGTCAACAGGATGTAGGAGTATTTCTAACCAGAAAATGCACAAATAAAACCCCTGTCAGTTTATTTTTTGTGGGTTTTTTCTTTTTTTTGCTATGCTCGTCTTATTGTCTTCACCTACAGATGAAAAATGCATTTAATGCCAATTTGTCTGTGCGCCCTAAACTGGGAAACAAAGGGGCAAAAAACTGAGCTGATATCTATAAATTACATGGAACATGACTACAGGTGGGGAAAGCACAGAAATGACCTAAAAGAGAACTAAAGCCAAACCTTTTTTTGGCTTTAGTCCTCTTTTGGGTCACAGGAGTACATTTACTAATATCAGCATCTAGCGGGCTACTGCACGCTATTTACTTACAGTGCAGAGCCACGCTGCAACTGGGAAAGATCCCAACAATATTGTCAGGATCCACCCCGTTGCCTGATTGACCGCTGGCTCTGCCTCTCTGGTACTGAGCAATTAGCGGTTTGCGAGTCAGATTGTGACATCTGCAGTGTTAGGCTGCCCATACACCTTGCGATCATTAGACGACATTATTCGTCTGATGATCGAACCGTCGTACCATTTTCGTACGGCGGCCCCATACTGCCCCGATTACCTCAAGGTTGGATCAGCGGTAATTAAAAGAAAGCACCTGGATGAATTGCGGTAATCGTCTGCACGTATTTTCCTCTGTGCATGTGCAGTGTAGATTGTACGAATTTTGACATATGGAAACGCCACCAACCTTGCGAAAATCGTACGATCGACCAAAGTTTTCTAACCTTCTGGTTAGCCAAAAGTCGATTGATTGTACAGTATTTGCGGTTGTACACTGCCCATCAACCTTACGAATATCGGACAAAAACGCGATTGCATACGAAAATCGGCCGATATTCGTAAGGTGTATGGGCACCTTTACACTCCAGCTCCAAGTATTGGGAAGAGTACATTTTACTCTCCCAAAACTTCTCCTTTAATCAGTATGCTGTAATTGCTTCCTTGTCTATTCACATACTGGTTCAGTCCAGAACCAGACTCTATCAGGACATGGCGGTGCTGTCTGGTAGAGGTTTGTACATCATATGTTTGCCAGAACATTGGCAGGTAAACAATTCATGTATATGTATTTGAAATGTGTATTCATCTATTTGCCAGGATATCAGTTTTAAAAGATACATTTACTCTACCACTCCAACACAGTATCATACTGTATCCGGGGTCTGCATCAAAAAGCTAAAACAACTTCATACCTTGGTATTGCCAAGGCTGGCACAGTGATTCTCCAAATATTTATATAAAGAATTAAGAGGCTGGTGCCATAGCCCAGTTGAAGATGAAAAACAACTATTCCCTGTGAGAAATGTTTGACAGACCCTGCCTTCCCCATCTCCTGTTATATTAGAAGTTAAATTGTACTCCATAAATGTTTTTGGGTTTGGATAGAACTGGAAGGGTTAGAGCATCTGTATGTTTTTTATGGGCATCTGTGTCCCTATTGGGAACATTTCTCCTCACTTCCTCAAGATAGAACATAATGGGAAATATCAACAACCGAGACTAGATAAAGAAAAATGTCTGTGAAGGTTCTCATTCATCCAGGTCATTGTAGATCTGTAAAAAATAAGTCAAGGAAACTAGACTTGCTGTAATTTTCTTGAAGACGTCTTCAAGAAAAATACAGCAAGTCCAGTTGCCTTGACTTATTTTTTACAGATATACCATGACCTGGATGAATGAGAACCTTCACAGAAATATTGCAACACATTTTGGGGAGAATACCCTTAAACTTGTACGAGAATATGAAAAGACAGCAAGAAAATTTGCAGAGTATAGAAACCACCTGCGCTTTAACCTCAGATGCTGACAACAGGGGTTGGTACTTTGCAGCATACGTTTGGACTCCACAGTAAAGGGTCACAAAGCCAAGCTGATACTACATAAGGCCCAGAAACAATTGCTAAATGAACGTGTACGGCAGATCCATTTTACAGCTGATGCCTTAAAACATACTATCAATCAACTAGAAGAGTCTCCACTGCTCCCTAGTTACCCTGCTTCCATTATAAGTGACTGAATTATTTTTAATTAAGTGGACAACCATGAAAATCTATTCCTTTTATACAGTTTAATTTTCAAAGCCTTTAGAAAATAATGCTATTATAAATAACAATGTTGTATCCCTCAAGTAGTCATTTTAAACTTTGCCACATTTAGAACTCAATGAAGAACTATGTCAGATGTAATCAAGGGGGAATATTAACTGGATGAGTAGGCAGTAAAGTTGCAGTAGCTTCAAACTTAAAGCTGCAAAATGTACACAAATATGATGAAGGATAACAACCTGGATGAAGTATAATGTTGATTTAAAGCCCATTACAAGAGCATCTATAGGAGAAAATGACTTGTCACCGGCTTCTCCCTAAGCTCCATACCTACAACCCGCAAAAATAAAATAGCTCCATCTCTGCTCATTAGAGAAAAAAATTGCAATCACAAGCTGTCTGATGGCAGGAAAAACACAAATACAATAAGAGGCGGCATTGTGAAATGACTTTTCCAGTATTATGCTCGCTACTGAGGGAAAACAGTTTTGATGGGGTGACCTTTGTATTGAGCCGTGTTCTGACAGAAAATTGTTTCACACAACAGGAAAAGAGCTGTGATTCTGACAGAGAACTTTGCATATGAATAGAATTTCCAGGGAAGTCATATTAGGAACAGTCAGCGGCAAAAATCCACTTTCAAAGTTCACTTTTTTTTTCCCCTCTTTGTGCTTTTGAAATGTAAAATGTTGCGGATTGAAGTCTCATGGAGTTGAACACAAAATTGGGAACCACGCGAACAGAGCTGATAATTGGCAGGTGTCAGAGTGTGTTGTGGAATATAACAGAAGTAACTCCTTGAGAATATAACTACTATATAAAACTAAAACAACATTTTCTCACATTAAAGCCCTTAGTACATGCTGAACTGAACTCTTTGACATTTTTGTATGCTTGTTCTTTCATATTTATTATAGTGTATTAAATGTGGAGATTTGTGGATTATCCATTAGCGGGAATTCTCAGTGGTTCAATGCTATCACTCTGCTCCCTGCTTAGAAGCTGTTACAATATGATATTAGCAACATAAGTACATAAGGAACACAATGAGGGCAATTTATCAAAACTGGTTGCATTCTGTCTTCTCCATTCAGCTTCTATCTTTCATTTCCAAAGTTTAATGGAACAAACTGAAGGTAGAAGCTGATTTTTTTACTATGGGCAACTTCTCCATATTCTGTCTAATCCAGTTTTCATAAATTCCCCCCAACGTTTTTAGTTATGAGGCGGTGCAGTACAGCACAGGCTAAGCCCCCGAAACATGCTTTTTGCTTCACATATTATTAGGAAAAACTCAGGGAGGAGTCTAAGACATCTGTCCATTGTGAGATATGTTACAGTAACTTTGGATATATTTTTTCTCCTGGATTTTCAAAAATGTTAAATTGGTGATTGAATCCACCGGTGTGCATCAGTTTAGAATAATGTGATTGTCCTACAAACTTGATAGGCTATCTAGGGCAAAATATAGACTGTTCATGGGTTCCTGTAGACTTCACCAAACAACCTATGTCTCAGTGTAATATTCTATCAGCTAGATCCTTGGTAAAAATTAGTGCATTGCAGACACATTGGGTGCTGAAATCTGTCTTAGAGAATGTTAATTCTTTACTAAAGACTCCAGTACCCAGTATGTTGCTGTGCACGTTCATGCACACATTCAAACTTTCTAAAGTAGAAAATGCATAAGCTGAGCCCCCAGCCAGCAGCTAATTTTATCATATTTAGCCAAACCTTTTAATCTTGTGCAGGCTCTAAACACCAATATTGTCATCCTAAAGTTAGGGAGGTGCTCTTGGAGGAATTACATTTTGGAGGAGTATACATTTATAAATGCCTTTTATTCAAAGGAACACGTATTGTTCATTTTTTAGGTCTTTTCTTTAAGCCTACTTTTTTTACCTTTACCCTGAAAGGGTAATTCACCCAAAACTTACATTTTCTGGTAGATGCTGGAAATTTAAACCACTTAACAGTTTATGCTGCTTAGGGAATCAAAAGTTGAGCCCTCTGCAGAACTGCAGTGACCATAAATAGCCATCTCACTTATTGTTACATTTATATTTTCTATAATGAAGAATGCAGCATCAAGAAGAGGTGTGGAAATCTCCAAGGATCAATACTGCAATCTGGCTGGCTACAAAGCTAGTAACTATGGCATGGAAATCTCATCGCTGGGAGCTTCAAGAAATAAGGTGGGGGTTGGCCTGGCCCACCAGACTCCATCTATAACGAAAATAGCATTTTTGAGAAGACAAATCTTTTGGCATAATTAGCCTACTAAATAGATTTCAATATATTGGTACTGTGCAGACATTTTCTTTAATAGAAAGTTAGCCCCAGAAGTGTAGTATTTGTAGTCATCCTGGGTCCTCCAAGCTACCATCCAGCTAAGATGTGCTACATACTCTATTTTTTGTGAGCTTGCTGGAATTGATTTTTATTTTGCTTAGCTTTATTCTCATTTCTGGTTATTTTTTTGCTTTGGTATTCTTGGTTGTTTTTCCCCATCAATTTATGTCCTGTGCCTTCCCTGGCAGTGAGCTGAAGACTACAGAGGTTATTTATGTTGTCTTGTGAAATCATTCAATCTGGAGGGGGCTCTAGGTGCATAAAACAATATATTGCCATTGTGGCACTTAAGAAGCTTTTGTTCCCACTTTGCAGGTTGTAATTTAAATGGTGGTAAGATGAGTATCTGAAAAATCAATAAGTTTAGGACAAGTCTGGATATTTGTAATCTCTGCGCTGTGACTCTGCAAGAAATGCACTTTTTTAGCTCACAAATTTTACTGATGCTTTATGGGAAGCATTGAGTATATGAACTGATTACCTATGCATTTTACATATTGTTACAATTGTGGCATTCAGTGTGCATATATGCACTTAATATGGAAAGCCAGCCATCTACATGAAATTATATTTGTATGCGGGTATAATCTGACTGACAATGTTTTTTTCTTCTTGAGCTGTCATATTTTGCAGCATGTATGTCTAAAGAATGTGCAGACACCCAGTCTTATTACAGACAAGCAATCAATAGTGATTGCCAAAAAAAAATTAAACCTGACTTATTGACTATTCTTTATCCAGTCTAGCCACAAGTGCCCAAATAACTACTTAAACTTAAAAATGTGAAAAAGCATTGTTTCCTTGTGTAAATCCTCCCTCTAGGTAATAAAAAAAAACTAAAATCTACCCTTGCAGTGGAACTTCCCCCGGACTTCAAGAGTTTACTGATCATTTTTGGCTAGGGTATGGTGTAAAGGACTTTTACTTACCTGATCCCCGCTCCCGCAGGCCTCCCTCTGCTCTGGCAGTAAGAGGTTCGATGACATGATCACATATACTACAGGGCTATGGGTGCCAAGGACAATGAGGGACAGTCCACAAGCTGCAGCATAGGGGAGAGAGGTCAGTGCTAACCACTGGGAGAGAAGGCATCAGGTAAGGTTTGTTAAACAATACCCCTTGGCATAAACGAGCACACACTGCAGGGGCATTTTTTTACCTGGAGATAAGCTTTTATTTTCTCAGAGAATAAGAGGAGAAACCTGATTGGTCACAGAGTGCAAAAACCTTTTTTGTTTGTTTTTGAAAAAATTTTAAATAAATAGTCTTTGGATTATAAAATAAATACCAACTCCAGAATGGTGGCCTTAACATAAACCTGTCGCAAATCTTGGCAAGCATATGATAAAAGCATACATATACAAAGGTTATTTTCATAAAATCCACAAAACAATTAATAGATCTGAAGCTATGGACAACTGAAGTTATATGAAAAGTTTTACTTTATTGCATGTTTTTGGCCCCACCACTCCAGGCAAGGACTGACAACACATGGGGCCCTCGGGCAATACAACATTATAGGGCCCCCTTAATCTCTGCCCATATACAAGCCCCACCTCCATAAACATTCTTGTATTACAGAAATTAGACCAGAACCAAAGAACGGCAGACTGGGCAGTTAGAATGACACATACACAATGACATCTCCGGGATCGGCCATCACACACAGTCTAATCACTGTGGGACATCTTCCTTGTATTTAACACAGGAATTATGTTATGCGGCAGCTTTTAGTACAAATCGCCTTAGAGGAGTTCTCCTTAAACTCCAGGTTGTGTCATATTTTGATATTATATTTCTTAGATTTAGACAAACAATGAAAATTACACTCCCGGAGTTGAAAGCCAAAACTTTCTGGATACATTGTCTGCAACAGAAAATGAATATTAATAATCTTTTCAAGAAACATCACATGGCGTTCATGCCTCCTAACAATAAAATCATTATTTGTAAACATTATTCAGCAGTCAGAGGCGCATCACTTGTCAAAGTTTGCGCTGTGATTCACCGCGGCGAACCAAGCCTGTCAGACGTGCGCTAATAAATGCCACTCATTTTGGTATTTAATTTAAACACGCTGCTCTCTTTGACATGTAGAATCATTTTATCTGCAGTGAAAAATTAAAAAATAGGTTTATGAATATTAAGCACAACTCAGTAATATAAAAAAGGTAAAGCAGAAGCTCATTTATTTTGTCTTGTTTTGGCACATTTATTACTTTCAAGGAGAATCAGAAAGTTGCATATATAATGTTCTCTGCTAACTGAATTCTAATGGTAAAAATAATGTGTCTGTCAGACACTGTTATGTTAATACAAAGGAGGTGCTTGCTGATAAAACTGGAGCCTGTAATGTTGAATTCGCTGAAGATTGGAAAGCAGTTATTAAAAGGTACACTCAGTGAGATATGAACATTTTGCATTGAACTTACTATGGGGATGCAGTCTACTTTTCACCGTTCACTAGTTTTCTGTGCCAGGGACTCAGCGACTGCAGTTCTTGGGGCTTTCAGTGCTAAAATCAAGCTAGAAAAATGTGTTGTCTCCTATGTTCTGACCCATTACTTTACCTAACTCTTAACCTGACCCTACCACTTAAAGCTAAAGTATAGTGATCTTTGTGTTGCTACAAGGGATGTATATCATCCCTTGCTCCTCTCTCTCCCCTAATTAATATGCAATTTAAAACATTCAAATTAATTATTTTGCTTCCCAAGAAATACCTGTTTTGCGACTTGTCATCAGTGGCTCTATCTGCTGCTTTTTGATGAGAGGGGTCGGCGGGTGCCCGCAAATACCACAGCTTTCCGTCTTTAAACTTTTTGAAAATATTTTTATGATAGAACACCTCCCCAGGGTCCCTTGCTTCCACCTGCTGGCCACTGGGTGCTGCAGACTTTAACTGTGCACTCTGTTGATTGATTGATTGATTGTTGCAGGCATGGCTGAAGGGATGCAGGGATGTGTTCTTTCACATAAAGCTTGGGAACAAAATGATTAATACCAGAGAAAGCTAATAGCTGTGAGAGGGGATAATGACAGTACTGATCAGGGGGAGAAGAAATTGATGTATGGTCGAGAACATTCAAAAAATGAAGGCGGGTTAGATGCACATTTACAGGGAATTGAGAGAAATCAGTTTCAACACAAGAGAGGACTTGCTACAAGTGTACGAAAAAAGTAAGGCTGGAGTTCAGCTTTAACCTTCCCCTACTCAAACCCTAAAAACTAATCTAGCCCATAAAAGTAAAGTGTATGTAAGGCCAAAACATGTGGGGTTTTTTTGTTTTGTGTAGAATAGGGAACAGTTAAGTCCTTCTCAAATAGATTTTTTTTTGCTAGTAAGAAGAAAGCTTAATGCAACAGATGCCCCTCTAAAGATATCTTACTATTCTGTGACAAATCTAAACTAATTAATTTCCAATCAGTTTTATGTCCTGTTATCAGTGGTCACCAGGACAAACAGAGGGGTGAATCTCCCCATTAGGTACACATATAGCAATAAAAACCTGACTGCGGTTTCAACACTTCCCTACTATATCAAAAATTGAAAAAAAGTTTTGCCTCTACATATACTTTAACCACTTAACCACTAGCATTTATTCTTCCCCAAGCAGCTCGACTCAAAGTGGACCTTTAGCACTCTTCAATCCCCCATGATATAAAACAGGGTAAGTAGGCAAACAGGGGGCAAACAGGGGGCAAGAATGACATGTCCTGCTCCCGCACGTTCTTGTTATATGCACTTCCCATATCCCATATTGCAGTACGCTTCACTGCATTATTGGGAGCTAGCTGCAAACACTGGAGGAGACAGCTGGCTCCTAATAATGTCACAAAAGAAGATGGAGTTGTGGGACCCCCAGGTTGTGGCAACAGATTGGTAAATCACAGCAGGACAGCCCTGGATTCTCTGGGCAGGTGAGTATGTTTTCCAGTGAAAGCCCAGCATAACAGGTGATAGGGGATAGGGGAAAAAAGAGTGGGGATGGGGGGCTAAAGCTAAACCCTCAAATCACAAAACATTTTAGCTCACTTAACTTTTGCTCCATGTATATCGCTGACTTAAAGTAGTATTAAACTCTTAAACTTTTTCAATAATTAATCCAGATCAAACAAATATACATTGCTCAGCAAAGCATTGCTTTACATTTTTGGCCAAACACTTACAATCATCATGTTTCTGAACATCTGCTACCAAGTCTCTCAGTTCAGCTTCCCTGAACTTTCTGTCCAGTAAAAGATCACAAGGGATAGAGCAGACTCCAGCAACTGTTCATCTACTAGCTGGGAGAAGATAGGAGAGGGGACCAGGGGGGAGGGGAGTAGCTTGATTTGCCGTGTCTGTGTGTTTGTGGAGACACACACACAGCTTACTAGCACACACAGGTTTGACTGCATAGCACTCTGCTTGAGTCACTCTAAAACAGAAAGTCAGGACCAGTGCTCAGGGGACCCGTTGATTCTGCAGGAAACAAAGTTTTAAACATCAAGAAGCAGCATCCATTGTGATTTATTCAGCATGAAATAGCTGAGAATCCTTTTAACGTTAATATCACTTTCATGTTTTAAAAAGACAGCTAAAAACATACTTCTTAGCACTTCATTTTTGTGCATCCACATCATAAACTGTCTCACATGTTTTTATTGAGGTGGCCCTGTGGGGTTATAACATTACGCAATTGTTTAAGAGAAAACTGTATAACAAGTCAACAAGCTGGCAAACAGAGATTAAAGGCAATATGGGTCAACAGTCTGCAAAGAATATAAACTCTTAACTGTAGCCGTAAAACTTAACTTAGCTCTTAATGCCAAACCTATAAAGTTTATCTAAAGCTAAAACATTTTCTTAGTTTTGGAGGAGTTAAAACGTAAAATGCTTACCTAATCAGGCTCCGTCTCCTGTACTGAGATGTTCCTGAGCTCAGACCTCGGCATAGCAAACCACTGATGTGTAGCTTTAAGCTTTTTCTGCAGCTTGCGATTTTCAGTATATACCGAACCCGAACTGCTGAAAATGGAGGCCAGTGGGTTTATTTGTTCTGAGACTGCACATCACAGAATTTTGTGAGGCTGCCTGCTTATCTACAGACATAGTAAAAGCTTGAAGGATCCATCTTTAATGGACTATATAAAACTCAGGTTAAATGAGAACTTCAGGCAAAACACACATAAAAGTAATAAGTCATAAATTAAGGAACAAATAAGAACATCTGCTGCGTTGTCTCTTCAAATTGTTTTTATATGCACTGTTTGGCAAAAAATGAAAATGAAAAAAAACCTGACAAACATCGGATTTCAGTCTGCTTTATTCCAAAGTCTGCTTATGACATGAAGAATTTTGGAGTCACATTGCATGTGCTGATACTATGGTCATCATCGTACACAGTATTACAGCACATAGTATGATCCAGGGCAATGCGGATATGCCCATAGTTAATGATAATAGTATGCCAATATTATTGTAGTTTGCAACTGTAAACTCTAGAGTTTTTAATTTTAATGCATTGACTTCATAGCTCTTTAAAATTCTAACTGAATATTAAAGTGGACCTCCCCCTCTTAAAAAAAAACACCAACTCTATTCAAAAGTATTTAGGGAAACAAATACACTTGCATACACGTTAGCTAAGCAAATAGGTGAGAGCCTTCTACTGGATAATTAGTCTAAGTGCAGTGGCATTATGTCCCCAAAAAATGAGATCAGCTGCCTACCGAATATACTGAATGACCAGGTTTTTCCATCATTGGATTTTTTTTTCCTTTCCTGCTAGTATGGGCAAATTCCAGAATGTATCTTTCTTAAATTATGAACGAGTGGTTCAGGGAGCATGAGACATAATTTTCACACAAAGATTGGCCACCACAGAGTCCAGACCAATTGAGAATCTTTGGGATGTGCTGGAGAAGACTTTACACAGTGGTCTGACTCTGCCATCATCAATACAAGGCCTTGATGAAAAATTAATGCAACTCTGGACAGAAATAATTGTTGTGACATTGCATAAGCCCATGGGTCAAAATTTCAAGTCCTGAGCTACTAGCCAGGCCTTAAGAGTTACTCGCCACCAGTTGCCCACCTAACCCCTCCCCCACACATAACACAATAATCCCCCTGCCCCCCAAACACATAACATAATCCCCCCTGTTCCCTGCCCCCCACACATAACATAATCCCCTCCCCTTGTTCCCTGCCCCCACAATGTAACATAATACAAGGAAGCCCCCTCACCTGCTTGTCTTTCTGCAGGGAGGAGGTGAGCAGGCAGATCCCTGGTGATCTGGTGTGATTAGTAAGGTCTGCAGACATTACTAATCACTCCGTTTTCGACCCGGAGCTCAGTGAAGAGCTCCGGCCGAAAGGAAGGGAGACAGACCAGCAGAAGCAGCTGCTCCCACGAGTCAGGTACGTGATCTGTGACTGCAAGCCTGACAGGAATTTCCACTCGCCTGCACTGCATTTCCACTCGCCAAATGCGAGCAGGCGAGTGGAAATTTTAAAGCCCTGCATAAGCCTATTGAAAAGATTCCATAATGAATGCATGCTGTAATCATAGCTAAAGGCGGTTCAATTAAATATTAGAGTGTGTGACTTTTTTTGGCTAGGCAGTGTATATCAACACACCACTTTTTCATATGCCGACACATTCATATTGTATCTGCTCTGCCTGTGCCCCACTCCCACATCACCATCTGTAGCTACCACTCTGCCCATGTAACACTAGATGTCATCTAAGGAAAGAAAAATATGCCTTTGCCAGGACATCTCTAGATTTCAAGAAATCTCACAAGATCTTGCAGTATATACAGTGCGTGAGATTTCCCTGGTAGGCACTGATGACACAGGCTTTACAGGGGGCAGTCAGAGGGCCCTGGCTACATCACCAGTACGTATAGCGACCAGTAAGTGTGATCTAATTACTCATAAGTAATAGCCAATTGCACTTTTTTTACAAAACACACTAAGATGATTTAATGTCAGCATGCAGAGCTGCATGCACCACTCATTTTTATTTAATTGATATGCAAGTTTATTGATCATTTTTATATTGACTGAAGTTGTCAATATAAAAAAGGAAAGGAGTAAGTCCATCCAAAACATTTTTTAAGTATTGGATAGAGTAGGGAAAGGGTAAAAACCCTCTGCTTGCTGCTTTCTAGGGCTCCACTAAATATAATTTCCCCACATTCTGTCATGTTGACAATGCCTTTAGAACACAGGAAGTGAGGGAAAATATTCAACATGCAACAGATAGTAATAAACAACCAAACTTGTTCTAGCCTTCCCCTATGCTACTAAACATGTTTTTGCTTCTACCCGTGTTGCTGTTGGGGATTTACACTCACTTCCTGTGTGGTAAAATCATTGACACCAAGAAGTGAGGTGAGCTCTACCCAGCGAAGTTTTAGATAACTGTAAAAATGAGTCAGGAGCCCCAATTCTTCTTCACCCCATCCAAAACTTTAAAAAAACAATGTGTTTGGAAATAAAATTTACAAGTAAATAACGTGGATTTTTTTTTTTTTACTTGTTCTCTGTATATCAGATACCATAAACAGTTCACTGTTTGAGGGTCTATTCACATTCTGAGCCTTTCCAACCATTATGCACCTAGCAAAATGCTTAAATGTGATAAAGACAAGTCACTGCTGCTCTCTCCTTCTGCAGGGTGTCTGGTCTTGTATTCCTCCTGTAATTATCTGCAGACAGCCTGTAGTAGGTGGGGCCTACGGCTCTGCTCTCTGCACAGCTTATGTGCAGTACATTGATGATGTCACTGTTACTTAAACAAGGTAATAAATCGGGTTTTAATCGGCATTTGGTGCCCAAAAAGTGGATTCATGTCCGTTTGTGGCTATTAAACAATATATTTAAATTCATTATTTTCTGTTTAGAGTTCAGCTTTACCCATTTTGTTTTATTTAAATGGTCCCCAATATAATTATATTTTATTTATATCATACATTAGCAGAGTTCTTTTAAGAAATATATGTTTGGCATTCATTCCAATGAGAGATTGATTCCAGGAGAATGGTACACTGACACTGGGTCACAACATAAAAAGGTTTAGCACCTCTGCTGCATTTTGAAACAGTGCTTGCCATGAAGTGTGATTAATAGTCTGAAATAGATTTTGTGTGAGGAGCTGGCCCTGGTGCTGAAAGTATATGTTTGAATTACTGTGGCTTGAGAAGCATCAGGAATGTAGTATCCTAGTTAGTAGTCAGATTTACATCTGATTTACATCTGCGTCAAACTTAGAACTAGATGTTGGCACCTTTAGCAGCGTTGCACAGGAAAATATATTGCCGACAACAGCATAGCTAGTAGAAACAGGCTTTAAAGAGAACTAGACATGACTAGATTGAAATTGTGCATACTTACTAATAAAGTATTCACATTTGCCTATTGTTACACTTTATGTACTTTGACTGAGTCTAAATCTTTTTTTTTTTTATTTAAATTCTTTATTTGTAGGCAAAAAGGGTGGGGTACATTGCAAAGAAGTACACGCGAAGGCCACATGGCCCCGCAGAATATTAGAACAACAGACAGTGAGACTCATAATCTAAGCATGGTAACACATTGTCCGGTACAAACGCTTGTCCGCGCCCTTAAGGCATTTTTTAGGTGAATTAACGTAAAACCAACACTACAGTCGAGGTGGAGTCTAAATCTTTAACAGGAGCAAAAAAACTGCAGATCTGTGTAAGCTCCAAATTGCTTGAGTCAGAGCTTACACAGAGCTGAAGACTCTCCTCACCACCACGTGGCAGCGCTTGGACAGTTCCTACATGGACAAAACACAGGTTCACTTTAACGGGCTAATTTTTTTAAATATAATAATAATTTATAATATTTTCACAAAAGAATGTTACAGACAGAAAGAAAAACAATGAGTGCAGAAGTGCAGAATGACCTGTAGGGCAATCGTTGAAGACTGCCCACCGCAATATCATCCAATAGAAAGAAGAGAACGGAAGAGTGAAAACAAAGAGAATGAGAAGAGAGAAGGTTTAGGGGGAGGGGGGGTATGGGTTGCATCCATCCTGCGCATAAAATGAAAAACAACTGACAGTTTCACATAAAATGGAAACCAGGAGCACACAGAGCAGCTCAATTGCAGGTAGAGGTTACCCTGTCCGTTCCCGTCTCAACCGCTCATATAGCCAGATAATGAGGAGTAGTTTTATAGGTGAGCCAACTAGCCCAAGTTTTAGAAAAGAAATCCTTCTGATCACTATAACAATGTGTTAGTTCCTGTAGCAAAAAAAGTTACACCGCGCTTATCCCTTACACCCTGCCCTTATCATTAAACCCTTTTCACCAAGCCCTGCAATTCTAAATAATTAATCGATGTTCAAATCATACAAAAAATTTTGTATATCAAAGTGTCCACAAATTACTGTGATCTATGTGTAAAAAATCTCAGACAAGAATAAATATGTTGACTACCAGTGTGAGCACAATCTCTATTAAGAACTCAAACTAAGACACATGCACCACTGCAAATTCCTCACCATACTAATGTGAATAAGTAACTGATCCAAACAAAAGTGAATTGGATAAGCATGTATATAAATAAAAGAGCAAGTTGTTCTCTAATCACTTAATAAATAACCAAGAGGAAATAATTCTGAAAGTTAATTTAAGTGAAACTGTCCAAAAGATATCAATGCTTTCCCGTGCTCCACCTTCATGCGATGAAACAATTCTTTACACACTCACCAGTGTATAAAGAATTGCTAGTATTGCTAGCGATGCTACATGTGATTGGAGCCTTTTTCAAAGGGGAGGAATAACGCTGACATCTGATGTCCATGGATGCATTGATGTGGCTGATACACATTGGGGGTGATTTACTAACCTAAACACACGCACTAGGTGCGTGTGATTTTTACACAGCAAAACGTTTTTATCAACCAAAAAGTCTCTAAAAGCATATTTCCACTAATGCCATACATGGAAAAATCATGCACATGATCCATATATAATGCTGCTTCACAGTTTACACAAAAATGGTTAGCTCATGCATTTACATTCCTGCATTCATCAACGCAAGCAACACAACATAGAGCTAATTTACACAACATCACCTTGCAAATTCATGCAGGGCTTTGCACAACACACCTGCTGGGTGTGTACACACTACAAAGGTGTTTAGATTCCACCAATAGATCATGCTGGGAGGGAACACACTACAGAGGTGTATACATGTTCGTGGTGTGTTTATAAGGTTAGTAAATCAACCCCACTGTATCATTATAATGAAGGAGTAAAAGAAAGAGTTCCTTACATGCTTTCTCATCAGGGGGATCTGGTGAGTGCTTAAAGACTTGTTTCATCGCATGAAGGTGGAGCACGGGAAAGCATTGATATCTTTTGGACAGTTTCACTTAAATTAACTTTCAGAATTATTTCCTCTTGGTTATTTATTAAGTGATTAGAGAAAAACTTGCTCTTTTATTTATATACATGCTAATCCAATTCACTTTTGTTTGGATCATTTACTTATTCACTATGTTATATACATTAGTATGGTGAGGAATTTGCAATGGTGCATGTGTCTTAGTTTGAGTTCTTAATAGAGATTTTACTCACACTGGTAGTCAACATATTTATTCTTGTCTGACATTTTTACACATAGATCACAGTAATTTGTGGACACTTTGATATACAACATTTGGTGTAACATTTTTTGCTATTCTTTGCCCATGGGTATATTTTCACTGCAGCTGTTGCTATTTTTGAAGGGTGGAAAAGCCAACAGCGCAAATATTTTTGTTTATTATGTTAGTTCCTCTAGTTGACAAATTTGGTCAATTTTATCAAACCACTCCACTAAGGAGGCAGGAGATCCGGCTCTCCATTTAGCCAGAATGAGAGATTTGGCCGCAAATAACAGGTGTGGTATGATAGACTGCTTATATTGACCAATTTGCTCATCTGTACAATGAAACAATATCTTCCAGGGAACAAGGGATAATGGTGGGCCTTGAACAGAGGATATCACTGCAAAAATCTTAGTCCAAAACACGATGATAACCGGACATTGCCACCAAATGCGCACATGGGTAGCTATATTCATCCTCTCCAGCACAAATTAAGAGGCTATTCTATAAATCTTCTGCCCGCCGTATAGCTGTGCGAATGACATTTGCACAGCACTACCTCCACTAGATGGTGCTAGAGGAGCATAGGAAAGAGTATAGCTGGACAGAAGATTTAGAAATTTAAGTAATTTTCAGGCCTAAAATTTGGAATATAACATGGGTACAAAAAATGAAAAAAAGGCCTCAGTCATGAAGGGGTTAAAGTCAAGGGATAGAGGTCACCTAAAGCGACAACTAAATCTTAAAAATGCATTATAAATATTCATATCTCCTTTTTTTTTTACCTTAATTGACTTTGTCTGAATCTTAAGCTTAAAGTGACACTAATCTCAGAAATTCAATCTTAAAAATGTATTCAAGTACCTTAACTGTTAACAAAAATGTAGCTTATTTGTGTATCACTTGGCTGTAGATCCTCACATTATCTCTGAATTCATGGTGACACTGTACTACCTTCTGAAGGGTGGCTACTTTTGTTCTCAATGGTCCCCGTGTGTGTTGTAAAGTAGCCACCGCTCCAAACTCGCTCTCGTGGTAGACTACAATCTCATGTGTAGTTTATAATTGGTATTGAAGGTATAGTCCATCACAGGAGCGGGCTTGGAGCGGTGGCTACTTTACAACACACACAGGGACCATGGGGAACAAAAGTAACCACCCCCCAGAAGGAAGGACAGTGTGACCATGAATCCAGGGATAATTTAAGGATCTATAGCCAAGTGATGCACAAATAAGTTACAGCATTGCTAATAGTTAAGGTACTTGAATACATTTTTAAGATTGAATTTCTGAGATTAGTGTCACTTTAAGCTTAAGATTCAGACAAAGTCAATTAAGGTAAAAAAAAAGGGGAGATCTGAATATTTATAATGGGGGAAGAGGGGTTGTGGTGGTTGTAGCCACACTGGGTCCCCTCTGTTCTGTAACAGTAGATCAAATATCCTTATTTTTTATGTGCCCACACACTCTTGTTACTTAAAGCATTGAGTATCACACTTATATGCAGTACATTATTTTTATTTAACTCTCCTTCACTGAAAGAATGTTAAATTCTTTACCTGAATGGTTTAAATCAGCGGTTCTCAACATGTGGGTCACAACCCAAAAGTGGGTCCCAACTCATTGTTGAGGGGGTTGCAGCATCCACTTCTGCTGCGCTAGCTGAGAGGCTCCTCAGCATCCTCCCAGCGCAGCAGTGTCAGTCAGCGGGAGGACAGCAGAGGCTGTGAATATAAAAGTGCCGCTATACACACTCCCTGGCCGCTGCAGCGACATCTAGTGGCCGGGGAGTGTTTATTTTGTGGTGGATTTGAGACCAGCGGTCACTTTAAGTTGCTGTCCCAAACAAACTTTTTTTTGCAAGGCTTCTCTTATTTCAGGGGGTTTTCATTTATTTTGGGGGTATATATTTTTTTTTTTTTATTTCATGTCATTAGGTCTTCCCTTTAAAATAAATGGTCTTTTGCTTCAGGGATAATATTTTCGGGTTTTCATTTCTTTTTGTGTTTTTTCATTTCTTTTTTGTTGAAAGAGCCTTTTTTAAGTTTAATGTGCTTAAAGCAAAGCATTCACTTGTTTTACTTTAACGTGTTACTTTAAGCTGACTTTTCTTTGCAGCATGCTGTTTCATCCTAGGAGGGGGAAAAACTAAGTGCAAGAACAGTGTGCACCTGAACCACCTCATATTATATGACTCACATTCAACACTCACCTATCCACATAAATAAAATAAAAAGTTAGGCATACACCAGTAAAGGCCTATAATCCCTAATTAAAACTGTCCTAATGCTAGCCAACTTTAAGTGTTTTATATTCTACAGTACCCTAAATCTTAAAGAAAAGCCCCAGCCTGCGCTGTTTGTGTCTAGTAAATTTGGGCCTAGTCTTGTTATTTAAAATGATCCTGCTGCTTGACAGTTCTGCACTGCTGTGTCATCCACGGTCTCTTAATTCTTGTAAAATACCTGCCTGTATTCTCTTTCTCTAGTTAATTTCTGCCAGTCAAAGCATCTAGAACCATAAACACAGCATCTAGCCTTACAGATTTCCCTCTGTATGTAGAGGACAACACAAGTGGCAAGTGTGAATGAAACCTATTTGATGAACTAGCATGTGTTGCCGCTACAGCTACCTTCTTTTCAAAACTAAAATTAATCACATTGGGGTTCTGCTAATGTATGTAAAGCAAGCTAATTGTAACAGAAAAAAATCAATTCCACAGCTAAATATGTGTTGCCATTGTACGCTGTCACTGAAACAGTCGTCATCCTGTTCTATAACACCACGTAACGCCTTGCGGCATCCCTTAAGCATGTTATTTAACTGTTTTGTGTATTTTTAATGCTGCCCTCTGAGCCACATGAAAAGACCCTCTCCCCGCTGTATGCTATTTTTTTTTTGTTGTTGTATGTCCCCCTATGGAAGTGCCCAGAACATCTTGCCTTTTTGACAGTAGTCTGCCTGTTAGCCCTAAAAATGTAACAACAAAACTCACCCCCATAGACTTTAATGGGATTCACCTCTAAGATTGGGTTCTTGGCACATTGAACCTGGCAAGATTCACCCTTCTCTAGTTACTGGCTGCTAATAATAAATGCTGACAATTAGCAGTCATTATGTGACAATAATGAATGGTAGTAATGAAAATGTTATGGCACTAAGAGAAACACAGCAATCTAATTCTTTTTGACTGTGAATGACAATAGCAACAGTAAATGGGATTGTCCAGGACCAGTACAATTAGAAAACATTATGACCGTTATGATCCCACAGTAGTTTTATATAGGCCTGAACGGCTTTGATTAAGGACAAAGCAGGTGAATGCTTGCTAAAGATTACAAGAATATGAAAAAGATGCACAATCAATTTGTAGGAACCATTAGAGCTCACAGAAATTTGCATTGGCCAAATGAGCATAATCTAGGTGAAATGTTATTCTCATAATTTGGATCACTCATCTCTACCCGACTAGCTATTCTGAGAAATTACACAGCAGAAAATACACTGCAGCTGAGCTGAAGCAGTCTGATCTGTATTCCAGCACAGGAATCAGTAGCTATCTCCAGGGTGTTATTTTTATACATCATCTTTTTACCACAAGCATCCGGCTTTAAAACATCCGTATTTAACACATCACTTCACATGATAGCAAAGAATCATAAAAGGTACGCTTGATAAACTGAGTAAATTATAATGCCAGTCAAATCCTGGTTAGTACAATTACTGTGACTAATATACGCTCATATCAGAAAAAAACTCATCTTGGCTTAACATGATGTAATTTCATTATTAATTAGACACCTGGTCACCTCTTTTGAGCTATTTTTGTCCTACATTAATAAGAAGTGCATGCAAGAAGTACAACTGCATATCTACATTTGACTCTTTTCATTACCAACTTTAGATTTTCATACATGCAGAAAAGTGCAAGAAGAACAAGACTTGCCATCTGATTCTGCATAGCCTGACTCATTTCTTATAGGCAAGAACTACTACAAAGTAGGGAATGGCTGACTTGGTTTGTCCAAGGAACACAACAAGGGCTCCATCACTATAACAATAAATAGTGAGGGTAAATTCAGAGATAGCAGATATGAAGGTTCATCTGCATTATACTCATGCAGGATTGTCTTGGTTATGAATGATCACACTACACAGAAAGTGTATTGACAGGTACATTAACTTTCAGTAATTGTTTTTAAATGTGCATAAAACAGTGTTCAAGCACTACCTATCTCTCTAACATTTCCCTAACACTTTGGGGTTGATTTATTTACACAGTGAACAGCTATGCAAACGAGATTTACAGTGCATTATGGCCACTTGATGGAGCCAAGGAACACAGCAAATTCCTATGCTCCTTACCTCCATCTAGTGGCCATAATGAACCATGAATCTGGTTCCA
>NW_017307921.1:88867-91488 GCF_000935625.1 Nanorana parkeri | reverse complement strand
GGGGGGGGGGGGAGGCTTTGCATGGAGAGACTTGCTAAAAGGATCAGCTGCTTTTCCAAGTATGAATTCAGAAAGAGGGAAGAGGTGTGTTTCCATTGAAGGCAAGCAACTAAATGCATTCCCTGTCTACCATGTGTCAAGAGGAACAGGGCTGGGTAAGGGGTGTGGTGGCATCCTGTAGCTCTGATCAGCAAACTGAGGGATACAAGCTGACCATGCCAACATGCTTGACATGGTCAGATTGCAAAAATAAGGAAAAATGACTGTCAGAATCACCAAAAACCAAAACAAAGATTAGGGCTAACATACACTTTAACCTTTCAGTAACTTGCATCTTGGCACATAACTTACCAGAATAATTCACCTACACTGCAAAGTATTTTGTATTATAACTTCTTCTAATACATGTAATAATAGCAGTTAGTATAATGAAAAATTCCTTTTTTTGCCACAAGTCCTTTTCACTCTATCTGCTGAATTAGTTTGAGTCCAGATTCTCCCCCTAATTCACACACCCTGTTGGTGGAACCTTGCTGTGAGACTTGTTGCTTGTGATTTATGTTTTGATCATTAAAGGGACATTAAAGTCAACCCGACAATGCTGCTTTAAGGACTTACCTTAAATTATGCCTCTTGATCCGATTCTTTCCAGGAGTTTTCAGGGGTCCTTCCAGTGCTGTTGCCGGTCTCTGATCCAGCGCTGATTCCTGTCTCTTCCTGTCCCACGGAGTCTGTGCAGGTGGACCTTGCTGCATTGACTTACCCTGTGTCTTTCCTCTTCTCCCGGCTGAAGATCTAAACTGCGCATGCGCCCGCCCCATGATCCTTTGTGGCCGCCCGAGAATCTTCCGATCTTCGCGGTGCACGGTGCAGACACAGGTAAGTTTAAACCTATTCTTTTTTCTTTTTTTTTTCAATATTTTGGGTGCAGGCCGGCCGACTTTGCTGTATTGAGGGGCCAATGGACAGGGCCATGTATTGTAAAATCTTGGATGAGAGCCTCCTTCCCTCAGCCAGAAAACTGAAGATGGGTTGTGGATGAGTCTTTCAGCATGACAATGACCCAAAACATACCGCCAAGACAACAAAGCGGTGGCTGAAGAAGAAACACATTAAGGTTATGGAGTGGCCCAGCCAGTCTCCAGACCTTAATCCTATAGAAAATATATGGAGGGAGCTGAAACTTCGGGTTGCCAGGCGACAGCCAGGAAACCTTAAGGATTTAGAGAAGATCTGTAAAGAAGAGTGGACCAAAATCCCTCCTGAGATGCGTGCAAACCTGGTAACTAACTACAAGAAACGTCTTACCTCTGTGCTTGCCAACCAGGGTTTCTCCACCAAGTACTAAGTCATGTTTTGCTTGGGGATCAAATACTTATTTTACTCACTGAACTGCAACTCGATTTATAACATTTGCATCACGTGTTTTTTCTAGATTTTTAGTTTCTTTGTAAGTGGGCAAACATACAAAATCTGCTAGCAGTAGATATATGCAAAAACTTTAATGATCCTTTAAGAGCAAATAAAATATTACAATGATTAAGCTGTTTTCAAGTCACAATTAGTACAATAACCAGCTAGCTTAAATAAATAGTTTGACCAGTCACTGTGCTTTGACTGATAAATTAATTGTTGTTCACTTTCTATATGAGAAGTGTGTACGGCACGCTTTTGAAAAGCATTTGCTTTGCTTTAAGGGCATAGTTCAACTTTTGTAAAAAAAACAAAATGCATACACAATAAGAAAAATAAGAAAAAAAATGTGCATTGCATTTATTTTTTTTGCATTTGAGCCTGCAAAGCATTGCAACTGCAATCAGCAGAAAAAGACAAGTCCCTCTTCCACAATGGCACATTTGACTTGCAGTCTCTTTATTTACAGATCCCGGAAAAGGATCTGTGAATGGATGACACTGCTGTGTGGACGTGTGACCATGTTTTATGCTATACCCTGAATATGGTCCAAAAAGTAAAAGCCTTTAAAGAACTTTTCAGTTCCATTTTGGGATATTTAACACAGATCTTAATGAGAGTGCTGGATGTCATTCTAAACAAGCTCTTATCAGGCTTCAGCAGGCTTTCAACAAGCTTTTCATAGTCCTGAAGCTTGCTGAAGCCTTCTAGCAGATTATTTGAAGTGACAGTCAGCATTCCTATTATGTTTAACATACCCATGCTGAAAACGAATGGTACTTTAGATGCTTCAACAAAGCCTGCCAAAAGCTCTACAAATGCTTTATGGACAAGGCCTTAAGGTGTCAACTAAATGTGGAACCTGCACTAAAAATACATAGTCTGATTTTTTTTTTTGTCTAGCCCCTACCCCAACTGAAAAAGCTGCAGTGAATTTTTAAAAAGTGGGGGAAAAGTTAGTAAATATACTTACCTTACCCCTGGCTTCCACCATGATGCCTGGGCAAGTGAGACGTCACAATCCTTCCATAGTTATCTCTGGGGATGCTGAGTAACCGAGCCCTCAGCACAATGCAGGAGTATCTTCTCAAAAGTTTTGGGATATTTAGTATTAAAAAATTTGGGGTACTTAGCATTCTTTGAGATGGGGACATCAACTACCTAATGCATAAGCCGGGTGTAAGGTAAGTATTTGCTATATTTATTCC